>NC_045768.1:5612500-5862717 GCF_008692025.1 Phocoena sinus
TAAAGTTTTTGGCTGGGCTGAGACTAAGGGGGCCGTAGGTGACATTGGAAGAAGTCAGGGCATTAGAGGCTCACGGGAGCAACCTGGGGGTAAGGGGAGGCCACTTGACAGCAGGGATGGGATTTGAATGGGGGGCTCCGAGGCCAAACCTGGGGCCGGGAGTCGGAGCAAGGAGCGGCTCGGGGGCAAGAGAGAGGCTGCCGGGGCGAGGCACGGATGGCTTACTCCGGGGGCGACGCTCCTCCACGCCTCAGGAAACGGGGTGTCCCAGGTCTGGGGAAAGAGACCACCCCGAGGGTCCCAGAGCCCGGGCGGGGCTGTAAGGGACGAAGGACTCTCGCGGCCCCGAAGGCGGGTCGCGGGCGGAGGGGGAGAGGAGGCCCGGCCGCCTCAGCTGCTCCGAACCTGGGGGTCTCTGCCCGAAACACCCCCTCCCCCGGCCCCGGACGTTGCTACGGCCACCGCCGCCAGGCAGTCACATCCCCCGGGCTCCGTCGCAGGACCCGACCTCCCCCCGCAGGTAGGGGCCGTGGACAACGGAAGGGCTCCTCAGCCGCAGGACCCGGGAACCGGCTCCGGCTCCAGCGCTGCTCAGGGACGGTCACCGACCCCCGCGACCGCCATGATGGATTACGAGCCGCTCACAACGAGGCCAGGCCCCGCCTCTGGCCCCGCCCCCGGTGACGTCCGGTGCGCGCCGCGAGGTGACCGGGACCCTCCCGGCGCCGCTTTCTGGGACGCCGCCGCACCTTTTGGCTCTAGTCTCCCTGCCCGCCGGAGCCCAGCCCCGCACGACCTGTTAAATGTGGTTTTTCCGAGCGCAAGGTGAGTGGTAAGGAAGCTCCCGCCTCCCCTGTACTGCCATTGGTCTCCGAGAATCCGGGTCAGATCACTCTCCTGCATCCCATTGGCCGGTAGGGACAGTACGGCTAGAGCCCCCAGCCAACCACTTTTGGCGTAGCCCGCAGGGCGTGCTGGGAGTTGTGGTCCTGCGGCGCCAGCCCCTGTCAGCGCTCGCCGGGGACTTGCCTTCTACTCCCAGCTCCTGCGCTTCGGTCCGCCCTCCTGGGAGCCGGTGGACTCTATCCGGCCTCGCGTAGGGCTGGCCGATGGCTCCCCTGAGCGGGTAGTTAAGACCGGCGAGGAAACAAAGCAAGGGGAAATCTGCGGATTGGATTTCCCCAGAACTGGAGTTGGATTACTTCCTTGAGCCTCTTTAGGAGAGAAAATTTAGCTCGCTCCTGGAAACTGAGGTATTCATTCGGTGACTTCACCGCCCCCCGCCCTCACCCCCAGCTTCCACCTTTACTCCAAGAAGCATAAATATTCGAACTAGCGAAAAACAGACAACTGGAAAGCGTCCGACATTCTGCTAACGAATTCTTTCTTTGGAGTATCAGGAAGCTCACCCATTAAAGAAAACAGCATTTAAGAACCTTTCGGAGGCAAAACCAAACACAATCTTAGATGTCTGGGTGAGAAGGAACCTTTGAGATTAATCTCAAACTCATACAGTGACGTATGTTAACTTCTGGGGGCGGGGGAAAGATTAAACAATCTAATTTCAGAGGTGTACACATATTTACATGAAAACATGTTAGCCGAGATTGTTGAGTAGGCCTACAGAGCTAGCTGATGACCCGGACACACCAAACCCACACCTGCCATAACCCATTTTATGCAACTAAAATGCACCCTTGTCCCCAGTTCTTCACTCCATGTCTCCCCAGAGCAGTGCACCTACCTTCCCCGGATATACCCATTTCTAAGAGGATCCACTCATCACAACACCTAGTCTATACTATGCTGTTATGCTTTTCATAAACTATATTCTCATTTAATCCTCACTCTAGCCCAGTGAGGCATGGATTGCTAACCCCCATATACAGATGGGGAAACCGAGTGAGATGTGACTAGGTCACTGGCCTAGTGATGTGACAAAGTCACTGTTTTTCCACTGTACCATTCAGTATCAAGTAACTGTTGACTTAATGTCAGACAGTTGATTTTTTTTTTTTTTTTTTTTTTTGTGGTACGCGGGCCTCTCACCGCTGTGGCCTCACCGTTGCGGAGCACAGGCTCCGGACGCGCAGGCTCAGCGGCCATGGCTCACGGGCCCAGCAGCTCCGCGGCATGTAGGATCTTCCCGGACCGGGGCACGAACCCGTGTCCCCGGCATCGGCAGGCGGACTCTCAACCACGGCGCCACCAGGGAAGCCCCAGACAGTTGATTTTTTAGAAGTTGCTACTGACAGTAGAGGGAAACCAGTTGCATTACAGGTGTTGTACATTCAGTTACCGAGTTGTGTATTTTAGAAATACTTTTGCTGGATTGGGAAATGGTGCTAATTTTATAGATATTGGCTTGAAGAAAAAATAGTCACTTGGAGGTACTGAATGTGAAGCATATGAAAATGTGTACCCAAATTTAGAAGTGGAATTTATATTTAGATGTTAATTGGGTTAGCTTTGCTCTATCACTAGTCTGGCTGACAGACTTGGTCCTGGCTTGTAGATCACTCTTCAGACTTCAACAACTTTGTTCCCTTTAACTCACCCCTTTTTATTTTTTTTCTTTTTTTTTGCGGTACGTGGGCCTCTCACCGTTGCGGCCTCTCCCGCTGTGGAGCACAGGCTCCGGACGCGCAAGCTCAGCGGCCATGGCTCACGGGCCCAGCCGCTCCGCGGCACGTGGGATCTTCCCGGACCAGGGCACGAACCCGCGTCCCCTGCATCGGGAGGCGGACCCTCAACCACTGCGCCACCAGGGAAGCCCTTTAACTCACCCATTCTTATCCTGATCATCACCCTAATCTTTCTCTTTGAATTTGGCTTTTTATTCCTATTAATGCTTTAATCATTTCCTACACATCTTCATTCTTCTCTGTAGTTTAGCTTAAAATTGAGCAATCAAATCAGAACTCTTACTAACCCACACTTCTTCAACTAATAATTCATTCACAAGCATTGTGGAGCCCCTGTGTACCACTGTCCCGGGTGCTGGGATAAAATTGAGCGGGGGACACAAACGGATTCATCCTCGTCCTCCCAGAGCAGACATGGGACGGACAGGCAATAAGTAAAATGAGTAAAATCCAAAGTATTGGTCTCAATGCTGGAAATAAAATTTCTGGACCCCATAACCTTTCACAATCAGTCCAACCCATTCTCTAAAGGGCTGCTTTATGACGCCTCTCTAGAGCTTAAACCTACGGATTCATAGTTGCTAATGAGCTTTAATGAAGTCACTTTAATCTATGAAGGGCTTTCATTTGTAAATGGGGGTCATGTCAAACTTTACAAGGTTATCACAAGGATCAAATGGGATCCTGTTTCCCACAGAGATTGAGACTATGCTTCCTAAAGTCTGGGTAGAAGCCAACGGCGCTAGTTTTAGGCGAACCCCAAGCCCAGACTGTAATATTTCCTCCCACAGATGCACGGTATAACACTGCAGAACGATACGCTAAAGGACTTAAGCTAGAATCCCGAGCCCAGCAAATGCCTGACAGTCAGGAGTAAATAAATGTTGCCAAATTTGAATAAATCCCTTTAAGCGCACATATTCTATTAAAAGTGATTCAGTTCAGTCTAATTTTGTCCTCATGTTTATAAAGCAAAGCAACCCACAAGTTGCTACGGGGATTCAGTACCCGTGTAAAAACTTCAGCTTTTTTTTTTTAAAAAAAAAACACCTACTGGAATTACACTTAACAAGGGCACCCTCTAGTGGGCCACAGAAAGTGGATAACCACCAAAAGGTGCTTTCAGACCTTTATATATTTCCACTTAGTAGGTAATCACTATTCAGAATATACTGAATGAACAGCAGGGGCAGGCAGCTTGGGAGACCAAGTGAGAAAGATAAACTTTCAACGAACCTCCACATGTCCTGGTCAAAACCAACCCAAACCAGGGATGCAGGCTCCCATCCTTCCCCATTGCCTTCTCTTAAGGGGCACACAACCTGGAATGTGTTTCAGAAACAACAAGGGAGCAAATCCAAAGTTGCAACATAGCCTATACAGTATTCAGTTGTCTGCAAACTCCTCAAAACAGGTGATACACTTGGGATAGGAAAAAAAAAAAAGAGATAAAATTTGTCTGAATAATGTTATAAAGAAAAGACATACAATTTAACAAGAAAGAGCTGAGCTATATTTCAAAACTGTCAAATGCTCCACCTTACTCCTGAAACTGTCCTAGGTTTAAATTTTACTAGGTGACTCGAGTAGTCAGGCCTCTGTCAGAAGAATTCCTATCTCCCAAGCCTTCCTTCAACTGTACTCAGTTCCCAAGTATTACACAGTACACAAGAACAGAAACAGTGATGCCACATGTATAAATATAAAACAATAGTTCACCAAATAGCACTCTCATATACTGACTTTAAAAGAATGTTTCCCCAAAACCCAAATCAGGGCATCGTTTTTAGATAGTCATCCGAAAAACAATGCACAGACATTCTAGCCCTTCCCACTGAGAACTAAAACATCTTGTTTTTACCTTTTAACCCTGAATTATTGAAAAGTTAATGCGTTACTCCTTCAACTGTAGGAGGAAAAACACCTTTTCTTTTCCCATCTCCATTTTTCTTACTTTGTTTTCATGTTTATCAGAGCACCCAAAACATTCATTCTCTTTTATCAATAATTCAACTTCTTACAAATCATCCTTGAAGGCAGGACAGATTAAGGCAGCCTGGCGGGAATATACTCGCCATCTATCACTAGGAGGAACGTGCAATGGGAAATAAGATTCCAACCAAGCAAAAGGCTGCTTGGTTGCTTTATTCTTCCATTTGATTCTTGGGTTAACTTTACCAACCATATTCTTCACTGCTGTACTCCCACTGTAGAAGAGGTGGGAATGGAGGCCAAAACAGACAATCCGGGGGTCAGGGAGGCCATGTTTTTTATACAGGCAATTTCATGGGGCATTGTGCCTGGTGATGGTTGATGGTAAGTACAGGACAAAAGATTCCTTGTATTATTCCAGCATAGGAGTCCACTTGGCTGGAACACTGAGTGCTTTTAAGGCCTGAAACTACCCCAAAACTCTGTGGGCAACCCAAAGGGCCGGCAGTGCTGTTCACCTTCCCCCAGGCTTTGCCTTAAAACAGGAGAAAGCAGGTCTTCAGGGTGGAGGCAGCCCCTTGTAGGTAAAGTGATGAGCTCCCCAGGTCTTCACTGAGCTGCACATGGGGACCACCAAGCAAACCGTTCACTTTCAAGGACTGCTCCGATCAGGTACACACAGTCCTGTCCTTCAGGTGCCTCTCCTTATCCCTCCTGTTCTAAAAGCCTCTGGCGTGTTTCCATCACAATTTCCTCCATTATTTCTGGCTTTAAGATGTCTTTGATCTGAAAAGGAAAGGAAAAAAGGTACTTGTTCTAAGCACACCATCAAGCCAATCCAAATGCAGAAACCAAGCATGGTTAACATGAACCTTCTGTTTTCCTTTCGTGTATCAGAGGCTAAGTATTTGCAAGATATGATCTGCTAGAACCAGCTTAATAAATCAGCAAGGTTCTATGGGGTATAGCTGACAAGAACAAAGATGTTACTCTGGCAGTCACTAGAAAGACAGCTAAAACTTGGGATGGGCAAGATGAAGTCCAGGGGGTTGCTGTTGTAAATTAGCCTCACCTGGCACCTCCAAACGCCCACAAATCCTTACACTGACATTAGACATTGAGAATATTACTAGCATCTCGGTGAAAGCTCTCCAGACACTCAACAAGGCTGTCCACCAGATCAGTTCACACCGATGGACATGGTTAAGGTATGTGGGAGACCTGCTTGCTGTCTGAGGAAACATGGAGCAGATGACACTTAAGGCTGCTCACAGATCAACAAGGAAAAGGGAAGCCCCGGGGAGAGTACCTGATGTGGAAGGGATGCTTCATAGCAATACAGGATACTGGTATCATACAGCATCATTCTCTGAGTTGCCAGCGAGACGATGCAGTTCCGAAGCCGGGAGATCACCTCTCGATCAGCAAGGGAGACAGGCTACCAGGGAATGCCAAGGGGAAGGGGAGGGAAATAGAATCAGGACCAAAAGAAGCAAATGGTTACAGCAAATCCCGGGAATCACTTATAACTGAGGCAATATCACTCTGGGACTCCAAACCAATCCAATAGCTAGCTCCAAGAGAGATTAAAAAGGACGGCTTCTTCAGTGGCTCTTAGGCTATTACCCTGCAACTTTGCCACCTCTGCCGAGAAAGATCAAACCAGGCGCTGATTTCATCTCTTCAGAACAAGAGAGGGCGACACAATGTTTCGATGGAAATTCAAACCAACTCAAACTATAGCAATGCGGCAGATAGAGAGCGTCCCCACCTGCCACAGAAGCACAGCACCGACTAAGTGCCGCTCCATCCCAACAGTGACAATGGCGTTTACTCACCTCCAGGTTTGCAATGAAGCCCCCTGCATCCTCTTCTTTGTGCTCAGGTGTTGGGTAGATCCAGACGAAGCCGTTGTTGCCCAGAATCACTGAGGCACCGCATGGCAAGTCATGGAAGTGAGTCTTCTGCCGTTTCACCAGGGAGGGGGAGACCTGAACCAAAACGCCCTGACCTAGCTAAAAAAGTATATGGTAAATTAAGTCACTGTAGGATCATCAGTGAGGTAACTTAAAAGCAAAGTACAGGATGTGTCCTAGTTAGACTGGAATCAGGGTCCTTCCTGTTGATAACTGCTCCTACATGCACATACATAGTAAATACAGAGAACACTTCCGGATGCTTTAAGTTGTTTACATATCCCAACAGAAGGTAACTTTCCATCTCTTCTCTTCTCTACCATTTATTTTCCTTTGCAGTCGTCTTCACATTCTAATCCAGGGCTGGTGCCATAGCTGTTAAGAGAAGCTGGAGCCAGTGAGGACATGGGCTCGAGTCTCCTGTGGGTCAAGGAGCACTATTCTGTTCCACCTTGACCTCAACCACCCATCCTGCCCATGAGATACACCATTGGACAAGGTGACTGGCCTAGGGCTGGGTGCAAATCCATCCCTGGTCCCGGCAGGTCAGCTCAAGCCCCACATCCCGCTGAGGGGGCGTCTATTACAGGACCCGGGCCCACGAAGGTCCGCACGTGCAGTGCAGCTGTTGCCTCTCCTGCTTCAGGGACATGAGCATGATTGGCTGTAGCCACTCCACTGAGGGGAGAGGTTTTTGTTCCACCCAGAAAATGAGAACGTTCACCCAGAGAAAGGCAAGAGACTGATAAATCATAATTTGTTTTGGAAAGTATGCTATCATTAAAAAAGTAGATAGCCTCCATACATTACATTACATTAGAAAATGTCACCTTACATTAGAAAAGCGGTACAATTTTATTTAGAGGCTCAAGTGACAAGCCCATCTTTCCTAACAATAATATCCATTTTACTGACTGGACACGTGTCTAAGGGCTGAGGCCGTCCTACTTCATCAGTCCATGACCTCCCTTTGTTCTCAGCACAAATGCAATGCAAAGCTGCCATGCCCCTTGGGAGAGAGCAGAGACAGCAGGGCCGCAGGGCCCAGGGTCCAGGGTCATAGGGGCCCTTCTGCCAGAACAATCTCCTCCACAGGAAAAGGGTTAGAGTTGTCATCCTTTGTGATGCTACCGGCCCTGACCGTGTGAATCAGTGTGTAGGATGCCAGCCTGTTAAGGCCTGACTTCTGGGGGGCTTTAGGTCAGCATTCCAGAGAGCACTGGGGATTGGGAAATGGATGTGAAGTCTCAGTCAGCAAATGAGAAGAGCCAGAGCCCAACTTACTTTCCCGTATTTGAGACTCCTCGTGTGCAGAGAGACAGCTCCATCGGAGAACACTGCCTGGACCTCAGCCTGGCCGGGCGATGAAGGAACAAACACTTGCACGTCACCTGCGTCCCTGGCTCCCCATCCTTTCCTCTAATGGCCAAGAGTCCCGCCCAAAGTCACAGACGGACCCGGAGGTCACACTGCTGTGACCTAACCTCTCCCCCTTGGCTGTCATGAATACTCTGACATGAACACCACCTTTTCTACTCCCTCAGATAAAAGTTAACATCGCGGGTGGGCTTAATGGCGGGCTCTGGGAGGGCTCACACCAAGGAGTACTTCCCAGGACTTCTGCTGCCAGTGTCCTTGTCCTCACGGTGAGGCACAGCCACCCCCCGCCTCTGCACGAGACCCTCCAACACTAGCAGATCGAGATAGCCTCATCCACCAGAGGGCAGACAGCAGAAGCAAGAAGAACTACAATCCTGCAGCCTGTGGAACAAAAACCACATTCACAGAAAGACAGACAAGATGAAAAGGCAGAGGGCTATGTACCAGATGAAGGAACACGATAAAACCCCAGAAAAACAACTAAATGAAGTGGAGATGGGCAACCTTCCAGAAAAAGAATTCAGAATAATGATAGTGAAGAGGATCCAGGACCTTGGAAAAAGAATGGAGGCGAAGAAGATGTAAGAAATGTTTAACAAAGACTTAGAAGAATTAAAGAACAAACAGAGGGCTTCCCTGGTGGCGCAGTGGTTGAGAATCTGCCTGCTAATGCAGGGGACATGGGTTCGAGCCCTGGTCTGGAAGGATCCCACATGGCGTGGAGCAACTAGGCCCGTGAGCCACAACTACTGAGCCTGTGCATCTGGAGCCTGTGCTCCGCAACAAGAGAGGCCGCAATAGTGAGAGGCCCGCACACCACGATCAAGAGTGGCCCCCGCTTGCCACAACTAGAGAAAGCCCTCGCACAGAAACGAAGACCCAACACAGCAAAAATAAATAAATAAAATTAATAAACTTCTACCCACAACATCTTCTTAAAAAAAAAAAAATCATGTGGGTACTGCCCACCATTTTAAAAAAAAGAACAAACAGAGATGAACTATACAATAACTGAAAAGAAAAATACACTAGAAGGAATCAATAGCAGAATAACTGAGGCAGAAGAACGGATAAGTGACCTGGAAGATAGAGTGGTGGAATTCACTGCTGTGGAACAGAATAAAGAAAAAAGAATGAAAAGAAATGAAGACAGCCTAAGAGACCTCTGGGACAACATTAAACGCAACAACGTTTGCATTATAGGGGTCCCAGAAGGAGAAGAGAGAGAGAAAGGACCCAAGAAAATATTTGAGGAGATTATAGTCGAAAACTTCCCTACCATGGCAAAGGAAATAGCCACCCAAGTCCAGGAAGCGCAGAGAGTCCCAGGCAGGATAAACCCAAGGAGAAACATGCCAAGACATACAGTAATCAAATTGGCAAAAATTAAAGACAAAGAAAAATTCTTGAAAGCAACAAGGGAAAAACAACAAATAACATACAAGGGAACTCCCATAAGCTTAACAGCTGATTTCTCAGCAGAAATTCTACAAGCCAGAGGGAATGGCATGACATAGTTAAAGGGAAGTGGTGAAAGGGAAGAACCTACAACCAAGATTACTCTACCCAGCAAGGATCTCACTCAGATTCGATGGAGAAATCAAAGCTAAGAGAATTCAGCACCACCAAACCAGCTCTACAACAAATGCTAAAGGAACTTCTCTAAGTGGGAAACACAAGAGAAGAAAAGGACCTACAAAAACAAACCCAAAACAATTAAGAAAATGGTCATAGGAACATACATATCGATAATTACCTTAAACGTGAATGGATTAAATGCTCCAACCAAAAGACACAGACTTGCTGAATGGATACAAAAACGAGACCCATATATATGCTGTCTACAAGAGACCCACTTCAGACCTAGGCACACATACAGACTGAAAGTGAGGGGATGGAAAAAGACATTCCATGCAACTGGAAATCAAAAGAAACCTGGAGTAGCAATACTCATATCAGATAAAATAGACTTTAAAATAAAGAATGTTACAAGAGGCAAGGAAGGACACTACATAATGATCAAGGGATCAATCCAAGAAGAAGATATAACAATTGTAAATATTTATGCACCCAACATAAGAGCACCTCAATACATAAGGCAACTGCTAACAGCTATAAAAGAGGAAATTGACAGTAGTACAATAATACTGGGGGACTTTAACACCTCACTTACACCAATGGACAGATCATCCAGACAGAAAATTAATAAGGAAACATAAGATTTAAATGACATAATAGACCAGATAGATTTAATTGATATTTATAGGACATTCCATCCAAAAACAGCAGATTACACTTTCTTCTCAAGTGAGCACGGAACATTCTCCAGGATAGATCACATCTTGGGTCACAAATCAAGCCTCAGTATATTTAAGAAAACTGAAATCGTATCAAGCATCTTTTCTGACCACAACGCTATGAGATTAGAAATCAATTACAGGGAAAAAAATGTAAAAAACACAAACACATGGAGGCTAAACAATACGTTACTAAATAACCAAGAGATCACTGAAGAAATCAAAAAAATACCTAGAGACAAATGACAATGAAAACACGACAATCCTAAACATATGGGATGCAGCAAAAGCAGTTCTAAGAGGGAAGTTTATAGCAATACAATCCTACCTCAAGAAACAAGCAAAATCTCAAATAAACAATCTAACCTTACACCTAAATGATCTAGAGAAAGAAGAACAAACAAAACCCAAAGTTAGCAGAAGGAAAGAAATCATAAAGATCAGAGCAGAAATAAATGAAATAGAAACAAAGAAAACAATAGCAAAGATCAATAAAACTAAAAGCTGGTTCTTTGAGAAGATAAACAAAATTGGTAAACCATTAGCCAGACTCATCAAGAAAAAGTGGGAGAGGACTCAAATCAATAAAATTAGTAATGAAAAAGGAGAAGTTACAACAGACAACGCAGAAATACAAGGCATCCTAAGAGACTACTACAAGCAACTCTGTGCCAATAAAATGGACATCCTGGAAGAAATGGACAAATTCTTAGAATGGTATAGCCTTCCAAGACTGAACCAGGAAGGAATAGAAAATATGAACAGATCAATCACAAGTAATGAAATTGAAACTGTGATTAAAAATCTTTCAACAAACAAAAGTCCAGGACCAGATGGCTTCACAGGTGAATCCTATCAAACATTTACAAAAGAGCTTATACCCATCCTTCTCAAACTCTTCCAAAAATTGCAGAGGAAGGAACACGCCCAAACTCATTTTATGAGGCCACCATCACCCTGATAGCAAAACCAGACAAAGATACTACAAAAAAAGAAAATTACAGACCAATATCACTCATGAATATAGATGCAAAAATCCTCAACAAAATACTAGCAAACAGAATCCAACAACACATTAAAAGGATTATACACCACGATCAAGTGGGATTTATCCCAGGGATGCAAGGATTCTTCAATATACACGAACCAATCAATGTGATACACCATACTAACAAATTGAAGAAAAACCATATGACCATCTCAATAGATGCAGAAAAAGCTTTTGACAAAATTCAACACCCATTTATGATTAAAAACTCTCCAGAAAGTGGGCATAGAGGGAACCTACCACAACATAATAAAGGCCATATACAACAAACCCACAGCAAACATCATTCTCAATGGTGAAAAACTGAAAGCATTTCCTCTAAGATCAGGAACGAGACAAGGATGTCCACTCTCACCACTATTATTCAACATAATTTTGGAAGTCCCAGCCACGATGATCAGAGAAGAAAAAGAAATTAAAGGAATACAAATTGGAAAAGAAGAAGTAAAACTGTCACTGTTTGCAGATGACATGACACTATACATAGAGAATCCTAAAGATGCCACCAGAAAACTACTAGAGCTAATCAATGAATTTGGTAAAGTTGCAGGATACAAAATTAATGCACAGAAATCTCTTGCATTCCTATACACTAATGATGAAAAATCTGCGAGAGAAATTAAGGAAACACTCTCATTTACCACTGCAACAAAAAGAATAAAATACCTAGGAATAAACCTACCTAGCGAGACAAAAGATCTGTATGCAGAAAAGTATAAGACACTGATAAAAGAGATTAAAGATATACAAACAGATAGAGAGATATACCATGTTCTTGGACTGGAAGAATCAATATTGTGAAAATGACTATACTACCCAAAGCAATCTACAGATTCAATGCAATCCCTATCAAATTACCAATGGCTTTTTTTTACACAACTAGCACAAAAAGTCTTAAAATTTGTATGGAGACACAAAAGACCCCGAATAGCCAAAGTTGTCTTGAGGGAAAAAAAACAGAGCTGGAGGAATCAGACTCCCTGACTTCAGACTATACTACAAAGCTACAGTAATCAAGACAGTATGGTACTGGCACAAAAACAGAAATATAGATCAATGGAACAGGATAGAAAGCCCAGAGATAAACCCACGCACCTATGGTCAACTAATTTATGACAAAGGAGGCAAGGATATACAATGGAGAAAAGACAGTCTCTTCAATAAGTGGTGCTGGGAAAACTGGACAGCTACATGTAAAAGAATGAAATTAGAACACTCTCTAACACCATACACAAAATTAAACTCAAAATGGATTAAGACCTAAATGTAAGACCGGACGCTATAAAACTCTTAAGAGGAAAACATAGGAAGAACACTCTTTGACATAATCACAGCAAGATCTTTTTTGATCCACCTCCTAGACTAATGGAAATAAAAACAAAAATAAACAAATGGGACCTAATGAAACTTAAAAGCTTTTGCACAGTAAAGGAAACTACAAACAAGACGAAAAGACAACTCTCAGAAATGGGAGAAAATATTTGCAAATGAATCAATGGACAAAGGATTAATCTGCAAAATATATAAACAG
Source organism: Phocoena sinus (assembly GCF_008692025.1). Lineage (NCBI taxonomy): Eukaryota > Metazoa > Chordata > Mammalia > Artiodactyla > Phocoenidae > Phocoena > Phocoena sinus. The sequence continues at coordinate 5,625,250 of NC_045768.1, forward strand.
CTCATGCAGCCCAGTATTAAAAAAACAAACAACCCAATCCAAAAGTGGGCAGAAGACCTAAATAGACATTTCTCCAAAGAAGACATAGAGATGGCAAAGAAGCACATGAAAAGCTGCTCAACATCACTAATTATTAGAGAAATGCAAATCAAAACTACAATGAGGTATCACCTCACACCAGTTAGAATGGGTATCATCAGAAAATCTACAAACAACAAATGCTGGAGAGGGTGTGCAGAAAAGGCAGCCCTCTTGCACTGTTGGTGGGAAGGTAAATTGATACAGCCAATATGGAGAACAGTATGGAGGTTCCTTAAAAAACTAAAAATAGAATTACCATATGACTCAGCAATCCCATTACTGGGCATATACCCAGAGAAAAACATAATTCAAAAAGACAAGTGGGGACTTCCGTGGTAGCGCAGTGGTTGGCAGTCCGCCTGCCGATGCGGGGGACACGGGTTCGAGCCCTGGTCCGGGAGGATCCCACGTGCCGGGGAGCAGCTGGGCCTGTGCACCACAACTACTGAGCCTGCAGTCTGGAGCCCACGAGCCACAACTACTGAGCCCGTGGGTCACAACAAGAGAAGCCACCGCAATGAGAAGCCCGCGCACCGCGACGGGGAGTGGCCCCCGCTCGCCGCAACTAGAGAAAGCCTGCACGCGACAACGAAGACCCAGCGCAGCCAAAAATAAATAAAATTTAAAAAAAAAAAAAAAAAAAAAAAAAAGACAAGTGCACCCCAATGTTCACTGCAGCACTATTTACAATAGCCAGGACATGGAAGCAACCTAAATGCCCACTGACAGATGAATGGATAAAGAAGATGTGGTACATCTATACAACGGAACATTACTCAGCTATAAAAAGGAACGAAATTGGGTCATCTGTAGAGACGTGGATGGATCTAGAGACTGTCATACAGAGTGAAGTAAGTCAGAAAGAGAAAAACAAATATATTAACGCATATATGTAGAACCTAGAAAAATGGTACAGATGAACCGGTTTGCAGGGCAGAAATTGAGACACAGATGTAGAGAACAAACGTATGGACACCAAGGGGGGAAAGTGGCGGGGTGGTGGGGGTGGTGGTGTGATGAATTGGGCGATTGGGATTGACATGTATACACTGATGTGTATAAAATGGATGACTAATAAGAACCTGCTGTATAAAAAGATAAATAAAATTCAAATAAATAAACAAAAATATAGATCAGTGGCTTTCAAACTTTTCTTTATACAACCCACAGCAAGAAGCATATTTTACTCAGAGTACATGTATGTGTGTTTGTGTAAGCAACTGAAACAAAAGTTTTACCAAACCATATCTTTCTTATAGTTTCATTAAAAAAAAAAAAAAATGTTAACGTCTCTAAGAAAATTTGAGCTAGCTTAAAGCATGGGCCACCGTAAGTGACAAGACCCAAAGACATGACTGAGCAGCAGCAGGTCTGAACAAGAGCTGGAGGGTCAGCTGGGTTAAGGAGACAGAGAAAGGCTGTAGCAGAGCCCTTCACACTCAGTCAAGGACTCAGATCCCTGCCAGGATTCCATGTTTCTCGTGTGGGAGACCTACAGTTTAAGCCCCAGTTGCCAGCTCCGCAGCAAACATAAAGATGCTGGAATGCAAGGTACAGGATACACTGATAAGGTCCCCTTCCTGCAAGAAACCTCTCATCGCCAGCTCATCCTCTGCAGATCTTCTCCTCTGAAATACACAAAGAGATGGCCACGTTACGGAAGTCAGATCCTAAAGGAAGACCTCTCTCCATCCGTCTCTTCTCTTTCACTTCCTCCCGAGACCTCTGAAGGCAGCCACAATGTTCACATACCAGGGTAGGTAACCTGTACCACTGAAGGAAGACAAAGTGACAACCACTAATTTCCGTCTTACAGACCTTCCCACGGCTCCTCTCGTCCTTCCTCTGAATGATATTCAAACTCCTTACGTGATATTCAAAACTCTCCCAATCTAGACCAGGGCTTTTCCGTGCTTACCTTCTGTGGCGGCCCTCCACGCTCCAGGAGAACCAGACTGCCTCCAGCTTGACTGTATCTTCGCTCACACATTTCCCTCTATCTCAGATTCCCTGAACTCATCATTAAAATTCTACCCATCCTTCAAGGATCAACTCCAACACTCATCTTTCCTATGAGCTTCTCTCCGGGAGCTTAATCACTCCTTTTGTACAATCACATGCTTGTTTATTCTTGGACTGCCGGGTATTCAGACCAGTTATCTCATATCCCCTGCTAGTCTAAGCTCTTTCAGGAACTCAGTCGTGCCTCCTGGATCTTGGCATTCTCCAGAGAGCCTAGCACAGTGAGCCTCTCTATAGATAGATGCTGGCCTGAAGGTAAAGCGGAACCACTGCATTTTATAAAAGGAGGCAGCTTAGGTCCTGTGGTTGTCTGGAATAATCAAATGCCACTCAATTCACGGAAAGCTAATCTAAACACAACTTTTCAAGGAACACTTTCACTGAGCAAAGCTGATACACCCAGAGAAGGAAAATTATTAGCACCAAGCATCTGAGAGCTTCTCTCAACTCTCTTTTGGGATCGCTCCCCATGGACATTCCAGATCCTACCATATACCGGTTGCTGCCTAAGTTGGGAGGCCTGGGCCAAGTGAAAAGCCTGTGTGTACATCAAGGCAGCAAACTTCACAGCAGACAAACAGGAGTAAAGGTGGCAACCTCAGGGTAAAGCAAAGTTCTCTGGTGGAGCAAAGGACCCCAGAGCTCTCGCCAGCAAACTATACAGTCCCAGCCGCAGACCCTTACCAGCTCTCCTCCGGGAAGGTTCATGGATGAGAGAAGCAAGACTGAATCCAGCCTGGAGTTGGTCTCCACCTTCCACCTCTTCTGTTGAACCTACAAACAAAGAAACCCCACACCTGGACACATACGCCAGGGGCCAGAGCTCACACTGTAAATGACCAATAATTCCAAATGTAACGAACTGTTTACATCAAAGGTCACAGGAGAGCCAAACACAACGAATGCCTAGTTCGCATAAGTGCGTATAGAATGACTACGCCATTCATCAGATCACCAGCCTGCTTTTACCTTGTGAAAACCAATCAGGTAGACTTTACCTCTGTGATTCTCCCCACTACAATGTCTCCCACTTCACCATTATACCTGAAAGATGAAACAGAAGGCCCTCCATCAGTGAAAAGACTTCATTACAAGACCAAGTTACCGTGTGAGATTTCAGTTAAACAGGGGCGAAGGCCTTGACGAGGCGCCACATTTAGTAAATTCACATAGTTGTGCTCTTTGGACTTATTCTCAGGAACCGATAACATCAAACGTCCTGTATGTATAAAGTCTCCATTGACTAACTATTCTTAAACCAGTTACTGCAAATAGTTCATCAAGCCTGAAACCCCTATTTTGTTAATTACATGAAAATGAGGGACTTCCCTGCGGTCCAGTGGTTAAGACTCTGCCTTCCGATGCAGGAGGTGCGGGTTCAATCCCTGGTCGGGGAACTAAGACCCCACGTGCCGTGGGGTGTGGCCAAAAACTTAAAACAATAAATAAAAAGAAAATGGTAAGCATGGAATCTTTTCTGGTGGGCTCTGGAACACAGATGGGTTCTGCGTCAGCCAGAGGAGGAGAAAGGAAAATGAGACAGGACGCCGCCCAAACCACCCTGCTCACTGTACCCCCACCCACTGGCTGCCTATCTCAGGCCCCTCTGCTAGTTCCTCATCCCAATTCTAATGATGACGTGTCCCGTGCCGAAGGCGCAGTCCCTGGACCTCTTCTCTTTTCAGCCCATACTCACTTGGTGACCTCATCCAGCCTAATGGCTTTAAATACCAGTGATGAGTATACCACTCCCCTCAATTCCAGAGTCTAGTCAACTGCTGGCTACCCAGCACCTCCATTTACGTGACTAATAGGAATTTGCAAAAGTAACACACCTACAACAAAGCTTTCCAGCAGCCCCCTTCACTCCCCCATAGCAAACTGATACTCTCCCAGTTGTCACGAGCTCAGGAAATGGCAACTCCACCCCTCCAGTTGCTCAAGCCACAATCCTTGGAGGAACGCTTGATCTCTCTCAATCTCTCGCTCTCTGTCTCTCTCTCTCTCATGCTCCAGGACAAGTCCAGCAGCAGATCCTACTACCTCTACCTTTACAATATAGGCAGAAAATAAAAGGCATCCAAATTGGAAAGAAAGAATATCTCTTCTCACAGACATGATCTTATATATACAAAATGCCAAAGAATATAAAGTCCAACAAATTTTCATGATTAAAAAAACACTCAGAACACAAAACATACTCAAAACAGTACATTAATCTGTCTCCCTAGCCCTGTCCCTATCCCCCCACCTCCCCGACCACCCACAGCAGCCAGAGTGATTTTATTAAAACAGAAGTCAGATCATGTCCCTCCTCTGCTCCACCTCCTCCAGTGGCTTCCTAGATTACACAAAGTGGAAGTCGAAAACGTTTACTGTGGCTACAAGGCAGACAGACTGCCCACCTCACCTCTCTGCCTGCATCTGCTCCTACCTCACTGGCTTACGTTCTGGGGCTAACCTTCATTGAGCCCTTCTAGGTAGGAGGCTCTGCGTAAGTACTTTACATGCACTGTTTCAATGAATTCCAATGAAAATCCTACAAGGTAAGTCATGCTAGGTCTCATTTTGCAGAGGAGGGAACCAAAGTTTGGAAAGGTCAGGAAACATAGGGAAACTTCTGAAGCCCGCGCTTACCTGTAGTCATCTATACCCTTCCTATAGCCATGTTCCCAAAATCCCAGACCTACAGAATGATACAGCAGGCCGGGATGGGGATGGAGGGTATGTCGTGGCAGAAAAGACCTGGCTGTGCAACTCGGATGCCACAAGAGAATACACACCTTTTGTTCTCACCTGGTTTTCAAAGCTTTCACGCAGACCAACTTGTTTACTCTCTCCACAGAGCCAGCCACAGATGCAATGAGCTTCTCTTCCCCCATATAGGTCCCATGGCCCCTGTTGCAACAGGAAGATACAAAGAATACCAGGGTAACACTTGAGGTGACCGCTCGCATCAAGACCAATGTGTTCCTCAAACCTAACAGACTCCTCCTGCCTTAAGGGCAGGCTTTTGCCCTGGTTGCCATCTCTTCCTAAAACACTCCTTCTTTAGACAGCTACATGGACATCTCCCTCATTCTGCTCAAGTCTATTCAAATGTCACTGTCTCCACCAGCCCTTCCTCGACTATCCCATTTATAACCGTCACCTACCCTGCTGCCGCCACCACTACCATATCCCAACTACGCTCCACTCACCCAGCTTGGCTTTTAATTTTTTCTATTGCATTTATCGCCAAACATTCTGAATAACGTATTTGGTTGTTATGCTTACTGTTATCTGTCTCTCCCAAAAAGAAAACAAACTTCACCAGGACACTGATTTCCACTTTGTTCACTGTTGTACCCCAAGCACACATATACTGAATGCGTGAATAAAGGACTGAATAAAGGACTGACTCTTAAGACTTCCTGGGATCCAAACTAAGAGGTTAAAGGGCAACTGTATAAATGCTGTACCTCTCCTGTATGTACAAGTGTACCCCCTCCCCCCAAAAAAGTCTGAGATAACCACTAGTATTTCTCTATGATGGTGACAGAACGGTGAGTTTTGCTTCTTTTCGTAATCATTACCCAATTTAATCCTCACAACCTTATCGAATAGTTAATGTTATTATCACTAGTTTACAGATGAGGAAACTGACCTCGGAGAGACAGTACAGCCAATACTATTGTGATGGCAGCAGGACTCGAACTCCAGCTGTCCAACTCAAGAGCCTGCCCTCTTAACGACCACATACGGTACTGCCCTCAGTTTCAAAGGCGGGTATTTGAGTACATATAACAATGTATTTGTACGCCCTAAGCCCAAACAATGACTCGTTCCAAAACCGTAACCCCTGGCTAGGAGACGACGCTGAGGGATAAGAGGGCCAAGTCAAAAACGCCCACCGTCTCCCCGCCGAAAACTGTTAAGAGGCCCCGGCTCCTAACCCACCCCAGTTTTCCAAGTCCTCAACGAGGAAGGCTCAGGATCTGGGCCTCAGGCAGAGGACCCACGAGTCGCGGCCACCAGAGATCAAGAGAGGAAGGTTTCGGGAGACTGGGGCAAACGCAGACAAGGACACACAAGATGCAGGGAGTAAGAAGTCCGAAGCCTAGAAACCTAGGCGACTGAGATGCTCAGCAGATGTGTCCCGGGTACCACGGGAACTTAGATGCAAGAGAGCACGGGCCCGGGTTTCACGTGGAGAGCAATGTAGCCGCCCCTTGTGGCCCAGAGTCCCCCACGTCCCCACGTACCGCATGAAGCCTGTGTCCGTGGTGATCGTGTCCCCCGGCACTACCAGGTGTTTTTTCGTCTCACGGCCCAGGCTCTCGCTAAGAGGCTTGCGAGCGACGGGAAGCCTCATCTCCATCGCCATCTTGACGCTAATAACCTGCGCAGGCGCAGCCCGACTCGGAGTCGCAATATCCGCCTCCGCAATTCCCGTCCTTCGCTCTTAGGGGCGGGGCAGGGCGGGGCCTCAGAGGAGCGGCCAATGGGAACTCACGGTCTGGCTGCCATATTGACTATTGTCAACCATTAGGTTAACATGAAAGGAAGGAAGGAGTCGAGTTGCCATTTTTATTATTGGCTCACCAAAACTCTCTTGTACTCGTCATCCCAGTTGTTTTACAGGGTTAGAGATAATTGAGAAATGGGCCTCAGAGTTTCCTTCCAACTCTAAGCTGCTAAAATCTAATTTTGGGAGGAGTTCCCTGGTGGCACAGTGGTTAAGAATCCACCTGCCTAATGCAGGGGGACGCAGGTTTGAGCCCTCGTTCTGGAAGATCCCACATGCCACAGAGCAACTAAGCCCATGTGTCACAACCACTGAGCCCGTGTGTTGCAATTACTGAAGCCCGTGAACCTAGAGCCTGTGCTCTGCAAAAAGAGAAGCCCCCGCAAGGAGAAGCCCACGCACAACAATGAAGCTTGTTGCAATTAGAGAAACCCCACGGGCAACAATGAAGAACCAACAAGGCCACAAATAAATTAATTAATTTTTAAGAAGTCCTTATCTTAAAAAAAAAAAATCTAAATTTTTGGGTATGAGATTGCCCAGAGGATCAGGAGGTAGGATATACAGAAAATACCATTTGGACAGAGAGAAGAGCCCCTTTTCATACTGTTACTAGTGGCCCCTGTGTTCTACATACTGCTGCCTCGTGGGCGCTGGTTCAGCACCAACCATCACCTACACCCCCAAACAACACTCCATGTGCTGTTTCCATTCTTTCTTAAGTGAGCTAATTTCCCTAGTATTTCTTTTGAAAGAACAAGGAACCATCTGAGACATTCAAACCTTGCCAGAAGGGTGTATTTGGCAGGGAGGACAAATGCACACATAATACGAAGATCTTTGCTTGTATTTACTCATATGGTGAATTGAGCCAGGAGCTATTCTAAGGGTTCCGTGATGAACAGATAGATGGATGTGTGGCTTTATCTCTGGGCCAGGAGCATTTCCCTCGTTTCTCTCCCTGCTTCCCACTACCCTCTCCCTCACCTTTCCCCTGCATGGTTTATAGCATCCACAACAGACTGAGTTTCAACCTCAGGGAACTGGAGATGATAATTCTTCATGCACAGAGACTCTAAAGAGGATTCAATGAAGTAACTTGTGTCGGCACCACACATTGAGCCCAGTAAATCAGGTCTGCTGCCTCCTGAAGGTCCAACAGACCAATAGATTGATAAATCTCCAAAAGGACAGCATTTCTTTCACCTAAGCACGACTCACAAACTACACTTGTCAAGAAAGCCAACCCTGTGAGACAGTCAATGATATAAATTCTAATGCCCCACAGGTCATGGGTAAGTTGGACCTAGGCCAGACACTTGCCCTCCTCCTTGCCTGGAGGAAGGGCTAGAGCCAAGAAAGCATGAGAAGGGTCCATATGTGGAGTCTGGCCTCAGCCAGAAGAGGCGGTGCTGTCCTTTTGAACCAGCATAGCTCAGTCCGCTAGGCAGCTAGGCCTGGGAGTGCCCCTAGACCAAGGCTGGGGTATAGTTCTTGACATCATTCAGTTTCAAGGAGGGATGGACATAACGTTAACCCCTCCCATTCTCACAGCACTTACATTTAGGGAGCTTGTCACAACGTTGGGATTATGGATCTGTCTTAGTGTAGTGGCGGATTCAGTGTCTGGTGAGCGCTCACTTCCTGGTTCAGATAGCTGTCTTCTCCCTGTGTCCCCACATGGTGGGCGGGGCTGGGGACTCTCTGGGGTCTCTTTTATAAGACACTAATCCAATTCATGGAGGCTCCACCCTCATGACCTAATCACCTCCCAAAGGTCCCACCTTCTACTACCATCAACTTGGGGTTAGGATTCAGTATATGAACTTGGCAGGGGGACATAAACATTCAGTCCATTGTAGGTACCTTCTTAAAGAGGAGGAAACCGAGGCCCAAAAAGGACTAGAATTCATATAGCAATTGGTAGCAGGGCCATGTTCCTTCAGACTGCACCTGCTTTACCCTAGAGCCCACACGTCCTGAGGGACGGGTCCTTGGCTGAATGCTTTACAAACATTACGTTATGAATTCCTTATACTCAGCCCATCTTGGACATGGGCATTGCTATCCTCGATGGACGTTTGGGGCCACTGAGTGCACATCCTTAAGGGGCTTGTTAGAAATACAGATTCCTGAGCCCAGATTTAGGCACTGGGGCTCTGCAAAGTGGGATCCAGAAATCTGTGAGGGTGTCTTAACTCCCAGTGTGATTTTTTTTTTTTTTTTGCGGTACGCGGGCCTGTCACTGTGGTGGCCTCTCCCGTTGCAGATCACAGGCTCCGGACGCGCAGGCTCAGCGGCCATGGCTCATGGGCCCAGCCACTCCGCGGCATGTGGGATCTTCCCGGACCAGGGCACGAACCCGTGTCCCCTGCATCGGCAGGCTGACTCTCAACCACGGCGCCACCAGGGAAGCCCCTCCCAGTGTGATTTTAATTGCTGATCAGGTCTAACATTCACCACTTCTTCCCATATCCTTCTACCTCCCCATCTGTGCATGTCCAGGGTCATCTCCCCAAGCCGATCAATGTCGTCTCTCACCTGGGCATCACCACCTAACTCAGCTCCCTAATTCTGTGTTTGCCCCTCCTACCACCCAATTTCCATACAGCAGCCAGAGGGAGCTGAACTTATCTACGGAACAGAAAGAAACCCACAGACATAGAGAACAGACTTGTGGTTGCCAAGGGGGAGGGGGAGAGTAGGAGAAGGATGGGTTGAGAGTTGGGGATTAGCAGATGCCAACTATTATATATAGAATGGATAAACAACAAGGTCCCGCTGTATAGCACAGGGAACTACATTCAATATCCTGTAATAAACCATAATGGAAAAGAATAAAAATTAATAAATAAGTCTTTTAGGATACTCATAAATAAATAAATAAATAAAAACAGATCAGATTAAACCACTTCCTTGCTTAGAACACTTCTGGCAGCTTCCCTGTACACAAGAATGAAATCCAAACTCGCATTTGCCTGGCTCTGCCCATCTCTGACCTAACCTGCTCTATTACTCACTACAGACGCTGCAGCCAGAGGCGCTGGCCCCAGGACCTGCGTGCTTTCGGTGCTCTCTGCATGGAATGCTCTTCTCCCAGTCTTCGTGTAGCTGGCTGCTCTCCCTCACTTAGATCTCCACTCAGATATCACCTCCTCAGAGAGGCCTTCCCTGACTACCTTACCTGGAATAATCCTCAATCCCTCTTTTACCACTTGATCCTGTTTTATTTCTTATCACTGAATTTTCTTATTTGTTTTTTTTTTGTTTGTTTGTTTATTGCAGTCTTCCTCCACTAGAATGGGAATACTCTGAGAATAGGGCTGTTATCTATTTTGTTCATCTGGTACCTAGAGGGCAACCGTAAAACATTTGTCGAAAAAATGACATATATTTACTCACCATGTATCTTCCCCACAGGGTATAAGCCCTGCAAATGCCCAGACTTTTTGTTCACTGTCCAGTCCCTAGCACTGTCTGGGTACAGAGTAGGCCCTTTTATTAACCATATCTTCGATGGTAGTCTGATGTTTGGACGTTTTGGGGCCTCCCGGAGCCTGGAAGGACTGCCCCTTCCAGGGTTAGCTGATCCCTAGAAATGGTAAACAGCTGGCCCAGGAATGTGCCTTTTGAATGCAAACCAATCAGTCCAGAGCCCATGCCCCCTACCACCTCTTTTACGGGGCTCTCAGACTCTGGACCCCTATGCGCCTGCCCTAATCCCCCCAGGGCCCCGTAGCAGACAACTAGGGACAGGCCCTGTGCCTCAGAGCCTACTGAGATTATTCAAACCAGCCAATCCTAAACCTGCTTCCCCTGCTCCTTCCTTTTGCAAACCCTAGCAAAGGCTCTTTCCCACATTTTCTCCTCATTCCCGCTGCCTTCTGATCGGCCCCCCATGTTCTTCCCCATGTGGCTCTGCGTGGTGTGCCATGCCTCCTGTTTCTAGGCAATCTTAAGTATGATGAACTTCTCCCTTCAGGACAGTCATTTCCATGTTTGCATGTCTTACCATACTTGATTAAAACAAATCCCGGGTACCCTTAGAACAACACTCAATAAATGTTTGCGGAACGAATGAACAAACTTATTCGGCAAGCATTTCTGGAGCATTTTCTGCCCCAGGCAACAAGGTGCTAGGTCAGGAGCTCAGGGATGGTGGGGGGGGAGGGCGGGGGCGGGAGGACAGAAAAGGCCTCCTGACAGCAGCGGCAGGCAGATGAGTGAGCCTTGAAGGAAAGGAACTACTGACACTGGGGAGTGGGTTAAGAGGGACAGATGAACTTCAAGTGAAAGTAAACAACAAGGAAATCTTGAAAAGTGTGAAAACAGAGGCAGCAGGAACCCTCTGGCCCTGAGCTCTTGCCCGATCCTGATCTACCCACTGGCTTCACCTGTGTTCCATGAAATGGTAAAAGTAACTGCAGAAGTTTTCTCTCTCTCTCTTTTTTTTTGGGCAGTGCCACGCGGCTTAGTGGGATCTTAGTTCCTTAACCGGAGATCGAACCTGTGCCCCTGGCAGTGGAAGCATGGAGTCCTAACCACTGGACTACCAGGGAATTCCCTTTTTTTTTTCTTCAGAAAATTTCTATTCGGAGATGTGCACAAAGATTTCTGCCCAAGGACCCTTATCAAGGTATTGCCTTCTCCTGAAAACATAGAAATAGCCTTGATGTCTGTGGCAGTTTTTAAACATGCCCACAGAATTTTTGCTAAGTCTTCAATTAAGAAGTGCAGTCAGTGCCTCCTCGTCTTGCATCTGGGCAGGCTTGGGACTGCTTCGATAGCTAGCGCATGTCAGAAGTGCCTCTACGGGACTCCAAGGACCGGTCAGAATAGACCATGCAGCTTCCACCTGGTTCTCCTGCAAACACCTGCCCCTGAAGCCCTGAGACAACATGCACGACGTCTGACTTCCCTGAGGCAGCCATGTTGTAGGAAGCAGTCAGGATGGGTGCTAACCAGCCACCATCCATAACCTTTCCCACCCCTCACGGCCACACATCCCAGCAGACCAGATCCAAGGTGGGAAGGAAGCTGAAAGTTTAGGATATCTGTTCTTCCACTTCAAGGGATCTGAGGATAATGGCTATAGGAGAGGGCAGGAGAAGAGGAGATGGACAGCTGCCTTAGATGCCCTCTGGGGAATGTCCAGTGAGGTAGGTGATAGAAGCAGCTACAACCCTTCTTACCCACCAAAGGCATCCATATGCTAACAGCAGCTCCCATTTATTGAGCACTTACTACGTGCCAGATACCAAGCCATGTACTTTATTCATTTATTTATATTATCCCACTTAATCCTCACAGTATCCCGAGGAGCTAAGTATCAGCCCATTTTTCATTTGAGGAACTTGAGACGCAGAGCCATTAATTGACTTGCCCAAGGTCACACAGCTAGTGAATGGCCGAGCAGGGTTTCAAACACAGACCAGTGGCCTCTATCTAGAATCCTCTACACCTGGAGGTCCTGAACCATGCAATAAAAAAGGCATAAAAGGCATCTTGATTGAAAAGGAAGACATAAAACTGCCTTTATTCACAGACAACCTGATCGTGTACATAGAAGTCCTAAGGAATCTACCCCAAAAACCTACGAGAATGAATAAGTGAGTTTTGCAAGGTTGAAATCTACAAGGACAATTTACAGTGCTGGTCTACACTGCATCCCTATGGGATACGCAGCAAGCCCTTCTGGCCGAATCTGCAGGCTGACTGGGAGGTGGTGTGGCCTGCTGGTCATGAACATGGCTTCTAAGGTCAGTTGCCATGGCGAAACCTGCTCTGCCACTCATTGGCTGAGTGACACGGGCAAATGACTTCCTCTCTGCCACAGTTTTCTCATACTTCAAATGGACTTTAATAGAGCATGGGGGAGAAACAAGAAAAAAGAGTACCAAGCTCATGGGTTCACGGGGAGGATTCCTGGAAAGCACGCATGTAAATCTCTAAACCCCAAAATGACTGTGACTGTGTTTGCATGCCTTTGTGGGGAGAAGGGGGCGTGCACTCTTGGGAAAGGGGCCCGAAGCCTCTTCTGGGAATGGGAGCAAGGTAGATTAGGCTTTGAGTACCAGGCCTCCCACCAGCGTGCAATTCTTCAGAATGATGATTCCTATCTGCTCATCCTAGCATCTCCAGCGCCCGCACACTTCTGGAGGAGAAACAGGTCAGCAGCCAGCAGAGCACATGCACTTTCGACTGCAATTACAGCCTGCTGCCACCAGGTGGGTTCTGGAGCCCGCGCTGCGGCCCTGTGAATTGTAGCTGAAACTTCACAGAATTACCTACAGAGAGCCATTTAGATTTTTGATCAAGGGCCCCACTGACTTCTCTGAAGTCTGACACCTGCACTGCAGTGAGAGAAGGGTAAGGCCGGGGGCCACCAGAGGCATCTGAAGCCTCATGGTGAAGAATCAAAGGAGAGGCAAGATTTGTAATGGGAGGAGGGGTAGTACCAAGGGTGACATCCCCCACTAGCCCAAGGAGGAAACCCCAGACCCTAGATGGGACCTACCAGTGAACACATCAAGTGTACATCTCTGCCTGTGCCCCCATCTGCCAGGGTGCAAGACCAGTCCCCCAAAGTATGCGGTCTTTGGGAATACCTGAAGCTCCAAACGGGGATGGTCTGTGTGTACAAGTGTGAATTCCAGTGTCTTCAGGGGTGTGTGTGTGTGTGTGTGTGTGTGTGTGTGTGTGTGTGTGTGTACAGCTAGATGAGGGTGCACAGAGAGGTGTGCCTGAGGGATGTCAGTGGGTTGGAAGGGTGACAGCCTCATAGCCTTACATGCCTGAGCACAGGTGAGAACTCACACTTCCCAGTTTGTACACCTCCTCCTAGTCAGGAGGTCCTGGAGAGGAGAGCCAGGGCCTGGCCCTACATTGATGGCCTCCTTGCTCTTTGGTCTTCCTCAAGGAGGGTCTGGAAATGGGTGCCCAGAGCATTTGGAAATTCTAGGCTTTGGGAGTGCACTTGGCGCCCATCATGGTCCACCCACACTGGCTGCTTAGATTCCTCAAGTTGTCCATGAAAATGAAAAAAAAAAAAAGTAAGTAAAGATTTGGGGGCAGTAACAAAGCAAGACACTGATATTTGAGAGTCAGCTGGAAACCACGAGGAATCTGCCAGCCCCTTGGGAGATTTCTGATTGCTCTGTGCTGTGGTCATCTCTCTGGGAGCTGACACCCAGTTGTGCCAAAGGTGACTTTCAAAACCACTAAGTGGGGCTTCCCTGGTGGCGCAGTGGTTGAGAGTCCGCCTGCCGACGCAGGGGACACGGGTTCGTGCCCCGGTCCGGGAAGATCCCACATGCCGCAGAGCGGCTGGGCCTGTGAGCCATGGCCGCTGAGCCTGCGCGTCTGGATCCTGTGCTCCGCAACGGAAGAGGCCACAACAGTGAGAGGCCTGCGTACCGCAAAAAAACAAACAAACAAAAAAACGGTAAGTGGAACAACTCTTCCTGCCCCCTCTCCAACTTCTAGACATTTTTCCTTTTCCATATTTCCTTTTCATGCAGACAAAAGCGTCAATCCATTCAGATGCTAAGTGATAAATGTTCCAAGTAATTTTTATTTTAGAATACAAGAGAGGTACAAATGTATTTACAGTTGTACATATACAATCAAATAATATATATCACAGTTTCGTAAATATCATTTTAGATAAATATTTACAAAGTTAAAGTGACCATTTTCTGGAAGTAGAACACAAGTTTTTGAAAATTCTATACATTTTGTACTTTTCATTAATATCATAATAGTTTATTTTACAAAACGCCCTACAGGAATTCTAGTAAATGACTGCAAGGTGGGAAAGGCGACACCAGAGGGCGCCCACGGCCGGAGCTTGGGGAAACTTGGGCCAGAACAAGGGCGGAACCTCCCGGGATCCCGCACAGCTCGGAGATGCTTTCCGGGCTGAGAAGCCAGTCTTGGACCTCCTCGGGTCGGAGAGTGGCGAGCAGGGGCGGGAAACTTCCTCTTCCCAAGCTTGATGTCAGGGCTGAAGGGGAGGAGGCATTGGTCCAACTCTCTCATTTTACAGACAGGGAAATGGTAAACGGAGGCCCAAAGAAGGGCTGGGCCTTTCCCGGGGTCCCCATAGTGGATTTCCGTTTTGCCTCCATTCTCAGCGTACCTGGCACATTTGTGCCTCGTCCATCCCCAAGGAGCCGACTTTCGGGGGAAGGTGGCCCGAAGGAGAGAAGGGCCCGCTGGCAGGGAAGGGCAGGTCTCTCCGGCCTCTTCTGGCTGCCCCTGAACCCCTTCAGTCCCCAAATCTCAAGGTCGCGTCCTTGAGCTCTGACATTGCAAGATACCAGTCTCAGAGGCGGGAGGAGGAGACGGATGCGTGCAGTGCCCGGGCCCGCTGCCCACAGGGGGACAGGGAGCTCCATCCCAACACGCAGCTGTCTGTGGGGGTGGTGAGGGCCTCCTTTCCCCGCTGAGGGCCCTCGGAGACTTTCGGTCCCCTCTCCTGGCACCCACCAGGGGGCTATCAGCCTGGACAGCCGACTCCACAAGAGAAGGGAGACTCAGGGGTGAGGCCGAGCATGGGGATCCCCTGAAGAGGAGGCGGCCGAGCAGCTGCACCAGCTGCGCGACCCGCGAAAAGGACGTCGCCTCTCAGTGTCCTCATCTGCGAAAGGGGGCGAAGAGTGTATGCCTGGGCGTCATTTCTGGGCGCACCTACAGCGCCGGCCCGGTGGCCGCGCGACGCAGGGGGAGCGAGTCCGGAGGGAGAGCAGCCCCGCCGCGCGCCCCGGCGGGCTGGCCGGCGGAGGCGCGCGCGGACGGGAGCGGGGCGCGCCGCGGCGCTCACAGCACCATGGCCGGCAGGTGGTGCGCGGCGGCGGCGGCGGCGGCGGCGGCGGCGAGCGCGGGCGCGTGCGCGTGCGGCGCGGGCAGCGCGGGCGAGTGGGCCTGCAGCGCGGCGCTGGGCGGCCGGTGGCGCGCGCTCTTCTGGTGGGCGCGCAGGCCGGCCAGCTGCGAGTAGGCGCTCTGGCACACCTGGCACTTGTAGGGGCGTTCGCCCGTGTGCAGGCGCACGTGGTTGCGCAACGTGGACGACTGGCTGAAGCGGCGGTTGCAGAAGCGGCACACGAAGGGCTTGTCCAGCGTGTGGATGCGCATGTGCGAGCGCAGGTTGCTGCGCGAGTTGAAGCCGCGGTGGCAGATGACGCAGCGCATGCGGCCCGAGGTGCCAGCCGCCGGGTCCGCCGGGTGGAAGTCCTCTGGCCGCGCGGGCGGGGCCCGGGGGGGTCAGGCGGGGAGGGGGAGAGAGAGAGCAGCCTCGTTAGAACCCGCGCGGCCGCGGCCTGGTCTCCCCGTACCCCTCCCCCACGTGCGCCCCTCCCAGGGCCCAACCGCCTCAGATCGTTGGGTGGCCACTGCGCAGATTGCTGGCGCTGGCAGAGGGGTGGTAGGGGCAGCAAGAGACCTGGCCTGGGATCAAATGGGAGCTGGACTCCAGACCATGCTACGAGATCTCAGGGACTTAGTGACTTAGCTTCGGGAAACCTCAACTTTCTCATCCGTGAAATGGGAAGCTACTACGACCTCACGGGGCTATGCACGGCTACACGAGATGATCACAAAAAACTGACATCTTTGAAGATTACTCTGTGTTGATCACTTTACCTGCCTGAGACCGGATATGGGGAAGTACCAGGTTTATAGGTAACCTTCCATCAATGGTAGCCACTGTTATAACTCCTCCTCTCCCCCCAAAACCTTTCATTTATTCATCCCACAAATATTCACTGAATGCCAACTATGTACCAGTGAACCGCACCTCACTTTTCTCATCCCTGAAATGGAAGTAATAATAGCATCACGCCCAAAAGATTGCTGAAGGGATCAGAGAAATTGTTTGTGAAACATTCGCTGCAGAGCAAGCGCTGGATAAACAGTAGCTCCTGAGCCTCAGGTTCATCCTCTAAAAATAAGGATAACCAAATATCACAAGGGTTTTATGAGGACCCATGTGGGATGACACCTGTAGAAGGTTTAGCCCAATACTTGGCAGGAAATAGGTCTTGAGCAAATGGTCTCTACCGTGATACCAGCGCCCCAGCCCACCCCGCTGCAGCGCACACACAGGCGCACCCTGCTCTGCCTTCATTCAACAGGTTTATACTGAGCACCTGCTCTGGGCCAGGCTCAGCACCAGGGACAGGGCAGGGAAATGTGGACTGTGAACGCCGGAAGGGAGCTTAGAGATCATCTCGCCCAACATCCTTCCTTTACAGGTGGGTAAACTGAGCCGTTTCCTAAGATTGCACAGCAGAACTGGGACTCAATCCAGTCTCCTACTGCCTGGCCCGTTGCTTCTCCACCACACGCAGCTGCTGCCTCCACCCAGTCTGCCCCCAGACAGTCTGTCTTGTCCAAAATCAGATCTGTCTTCCGTCTATGCCTGGACCATGGCAGCGGCTCCAGGGGCATTGGCCTCCTTGAACCAGTAAGTCCCATGTGCTTGATGGTGCTGGACGTGGAACCAGGGTCCCCAGAGGCCAGGAGCCTCCCTGCCAAACACACACACACACACACACACACACACACACACACACACTCTCTCTCTCTCTCTCTCTCTCTCTCCCCGGCTTCTGTGGCTCCCTTGTCATTGTGGCCTCATGGGGACTACCTACCATGCTTGTTCTTTTTCTGCTCCTCCCCCAGCCCGGGCACACCAGGGATCCCCAGGAAGGTGTTGTGTGAGTTTCCATACCACACCAGCAGCTCCTGGTCTGGAGGGATCATCTGTAGGGAAGGAGGCAAAAGGAGATCAGGAAGGCAGCAGCCCGGGGGCGGGGCGGGGGGGTTCCCTCACAGCCAGGAGGGGCTGTCCTGGTGCCCACCTTGGAGATGTGGCTACAGTCTCAGCCCCAAGAAAGGCACACTTGGGTCCCTTTCCTCCAAGCTATCCCCGGCAAGCTTCACAGACATGGAAGGCCTTGAGTTGCTCTGCCCCTCTGCCCCCCTCGGCCTGGACTTCTCGCTGTCTCTGTCCTGGCTCTGCTGCTGGGACCAGAGCTGTCTCCTGGCCACACAGGAGCTCCCAAACTGACAGCAATGGAACAGAAACCTTGCCGCAAGCAGAAGTAAAGGAAGAAGGAAAGCTAGAAAACTTTTCATTTCTCTCCGAGGGGAAGCAGAGTCAGCCAGCCCTCAGGTCTGTGGGGCTGAGCCAGACGTTCCCAAGGAGAGTGGCCTGCGGGGCACCCTGTGGTTCTCGGTTACACCCTGCCTGATGATGTTCTGGAAATATCTCTTATCCAGAGCAACCACGAGGCAGCGCCACGTCACATACCCTTCTCTCCCCATCACAGGGCTCTGCCTGACCCCCTGTTCGCAGCTAAAAAAGAAGCATTCAGTTCCGTGAACACCTCCACCTCCGGAAATACTGGGGCACACAGCCTTAAACAAGATCTGTTTGCCATGTCCTAGTCTATGGCAGAGAACTCCACAAATGGTGACAGGGCTCTGCTGCTCCCAGGGGAGGACTGCCCCAGGGACACGGTGCCCGCGGTCAGGAGGGAGGGCTTTGCAGTGACAATCCAGGGAGGCAGTGGAAGCCCTGCTCCTGAGGTGAGGCTGACCGCACCCTCTGGGACAGCCCAGGGGCCCGCCACACCTTTGGTGGAAGCCAGTTATTCCTCAAAGCAAAGAACCTTCAGGCTTCAGCCAGCTAGAGCAAATGAGAGAGGGGAAGGCCCATCGCCTCCCAAGGCCTGGACCCCGGAGGAGCTAGCTGTGGCACCCACCCTGGGGGTCACTCTCTGATCTGCCCAGAGAAAGGTGGATGCCGCCCCCCCACCCCGGGCAATGGCTGGATTGTTTTCCTGGTGGGTCTTCTTTTAGTTGAAGTACAAAAGATCACACAGGACTCCATCTAGGGCTGTCTGAAATCACACCAGAATAGGGCCCTTCTCCTTGGCCTCCACGGTCACAGAGAAAGTCCCCTTCCCTTCCCTTTTGTTCTGGCCTGAAGACCCCCGATCTGCTCGCCACACCTTCCTTCCTCTGGTCAGAGCCAGGAAGAGCCTCAGAGCATCACAGCCAGCCAGCCCTGCTGGACCCTGAAAGGAGAGGGAAGCAGAGACAGGAGGGGGTGGGAGAAGTGAAGCTCCAGGGGGCCTAGGCAACGTCCATCCTCCTAAGACTCAGCCAGGGGTCACTGTGCCCATTCCCAACAGACCCTACAGCCCATGGGGTGTCGCATCAAGCCTCAGGGACAGTGAGTGATGAAGAGCCGGGCAGAGGGTGCCACGCCAGCTCGGACTGACGGGGTTTAAATATGGAAAAACCAAATGCAGCCCCGGAACCCAAGGAAATTCAGGCAGTGCGTCAGAGAAAGCAGGCAGGTTAGAACCTGGCGCCACAGCAGGAGTCCTCGAGGCCCCTCTGGTAATTCATAGTCACGGCCGCTGTAAAGGAGGCCAGCGGGGGTCAGAGCTGGAGGCCCTGCTGGAGAAACGGTGGAGCTCAGAGAGTTTTGTGAGCCCCTTAGAAAAGAGGGAGATGGAGCTAAAATATTCAAGATAAATTCACCGTGAAGGAAGCTGCTGAGAGATGGTGCCGGTGGGCCCTCGGTCGCCAGGTCCCCGGGTGACCCTAGGCAAACGCTCTGTCTCTCTAAGCTTGTCTCCTCAAGTGAAGGGGGTGGAGAGCGTGATCCCTGAGGCTCCCCCAACTCTAAGACTCTGATTATGTCACCTCTGACATCGTCCCACCCCCTGGCTTCAATTCTCAGACGACACCAGATGTATATACATCACCGTTCTTCTAAAGCAACCAATCCCTTGTCCAACTGTCTGTACACGCCCCTTCCTTCCGGAGACCGTACTGCTGGGGTTCCTGGCTCAGGCCCTGGGCTCACACACGTCGGGGTCCACTTGGGCTCCCCACCTGCCGAGCGTGTCGCTTTGGGCAAGGTGCCTTCTGCCACCGGTCCTCAGTTTTCTCAACTGCAGAACAGGGACAGCCCCTTCTGTAGCCTCACAGGGCGCTTGTCCGGGCTCAACGGGGCCACGCACTTAAAGCTGTTTGTACTGTTTTCCGAGAGCTCATCAACCGCTCAGAGAGGCTGGCAGCCATCTCTGGGACATGGGGTCCTTCAGTGACCATCAAGAGCGCAGGCTGGGGACTTCCCTGGCGGTCCAGCGGTAAGGGCCCAGCGCTTTCATTGCTGAGGGCCTGGGTTCAATCGCTGGTTGGGGAATTAAGATCCCACAAGCCGCGCGGCAAAAAAAGAAGCACAGGCTGGGCCCACATCCTCCCAGGACACCAGTGCCCCTCCGGTGCCACCTCTTCCCTGGCCCATCTGCCCGGGGGGGAGCACAGATGTGGGATGACAGGTTCAGCAAGTCGCCAGTGGGAGCTGCATCTCCACCCCCAGACATGCAGTCTGGGAATCAAATATCTAAGTCAACACCGGCCTTTTCATTTGAATTGACTAACAATTATTATTAAATATAAAACAGATATAACAGCAACAACAATCATGGTGGTGAATGAGAAGCCAGGAACGAATTCTGAATATTATTATTGAAAGTGGTGGTTGGGAATCCTATTTTTAAAAGAAGAGCTTTAATATTGACTGCTTCAATATAGGTTGAGTCATGTATTTACTAACACATTTTTCAAATGTACTAAAATTAATTTAACTAGTGCATTTAAAAAATTAAAACAGTGATACAGACACAAAGCAGTATATAAGGAAAAATAACTCTCTCTCCCGCTCAGGGCACCCAGCCACTGTGGCCGGTTTTCTGCGCATCTTCCCTCAGAAGGGTTTGTCGTTTTGAGACCAGTTTTTTTTTTAATGCTGATTTAAGGTGCATGAGGAACAGCGTGATGGAGCGGAGTGACTTTCATTTTCTACAAGATGCACCTGATTTTTTAAGAATTAATGAGCACATATAATGTTTATACAAAAAAAATTTTTTTAAAGAGAGGAAATCTATTAAAAAGAACCTACTAGAATTGAGAATGACACACATCCCCAGACAACAAGAAGCCTCCAGCTCTAAGGCAGAGCTGGGGAAGGCAGCCTCACCCGCACAGAGGCCGGGCACTGGAATCTCTCTCTGCCCTTCAGAGCTCTGGGAAACCAGCAGCAGCTCCTGGCCTGGACCTCTGGCATCTGCTTGCTCCCGGACACCCCTCATGCAATGACCCCAGAGATGGAGACCAGGAGTGCCGGGGAGACCCACAGCCTCTTCCCTGAGATCTTAGTACCGTTGTCCAGAGGCTGCCAGGGTCCCATCAGCCAATCACCTAAGAGCAGAGAACGGCCATGGTGCCGTGCAGGCCTCCTCAGTAGCCCTGTTTCTTTATGGCCAACACTCTGGCCTGGCCCAGCCAGGGCTTTCCACGGGGGCTCGGAGAAGGAGAATCAGCTGCTCATCTACTTTTCTGGGGATCCGAGACTGGCTCAGGGTATACAATAAACACAGCAATTCCCAAAGAAATGAATCCTGTCCCATAAAATCCACATCATCAGGACACGGGGTGAGTATCAGCGCCTGACTCCTTGGTTGACAAATTATATAATCTCCCAGCCGGTGCCTCTTCACCTTCCCCGTTGGCCCAGAAGTTCTGTCCTGACCCATTTCTGAATTTTTATTATCAGTTGAAAACATCTGGGGCTTTTGGTTTGTTTTCCTAATACAAATTCATGTCACAGTATTGAACATGCTCCCAGGAGGCTCTGATGTCCTCCCCGTCCCCCGGTGGTACAGAAGCCCTTGTCTAGAAGGACCTCAGTGTCATCTGGACAAATATCAATTTCCATTGTACCACAGATGTCCCAACCCACCAATTAATAGAGTTCCAGCAAAGAGATATTGGCCAGGGAGGTCCCACGGCGTGGTGGCCAAGGGCTCCACCGTGGGGTCCCACAGGTCTGGATTCAAATCACAGCTCAACAATCTCCCAAGATCTCCCTGAACCTTAGTTTCAACGTCATTAAAACAGGGATAGTGATAGCACCAGACTGAGTGGATTCGATTTTTTCAAAGTTGCTAAGACCCTTAGCACGGTGCTGGTACGTGGTAACTGCTCCACAGACGGTAGCATCATTAATTATGCTTATTATTAAAAACCAAAGTGCCTAACTGCACCCACCGGTGAGTAAGATCAAAAGGAAAATGGTGCTTTGCCCTCATAGAGCTAAGAAAAAGAGAGATGGGGCTATGAGGCTCCAGGGGAAAAAAAAAAACCCAAAACAAACCTCAATTGCCTGGAATGAGAAGAAAAGCAGCTGGAAGACAAAGCCCACACTTCAGGGCACAGTCATTTGCCAAAACCTCGGGAGGGGAAAAGCCTGGGAATTCTCTTCCCAGTTCCAAAATGCAAAATTTTCATAGTTTATTCCTAAATCGTTTTCTTGTGTTGAGTTTTGGGGGTCAAAGTTCTTGCTTCCCTGGGGCAGCTGGTTTCTTTGCCGGTTTTGTTTTCTTGGGAGAAAAGGGTCCGTGTGTCCATTTTCAAACCAGCCCCCATCACCTGGAGAAAGACTTATTCATTCAACATTTAGTGCCCGTTTGCTATGTGCTGGGCACTTTCTAGAAATGTCATTTTAGGCACCTGAGGTTGAAGACAGCGAGGGGAGAGCCTGGGATAACATGTTGGTAGATCCGCCTAGGGATTCTGCACAGACTGGCCGGCCTGGAGACCCATCACCCTCGTCTCCGTTTGGACGGCTGTTAATTTTGTATTTGTGGGAAATTTTAGAGCAGCCGTAGTATATTCTGCTTACTGAATGAAGATGTTTCTTCTCACTTTTTTTTGGCAAGTAATGGGTTACTGTTATGAAATATACACACCGGTTCTGAGTGACGGAAAGATTAAGAAAACAGGTCATGGCACAGACCCTTCTTGGCTCACACACACGCACAGAACAAACAGCCCACGAATTCGAGAGGCGTCCAGGGAGTGGCCCGGAGCAGCAGAAATTCCTTCTGGACAAGCCCTGCTGCACGGTGCTCACACACACCTGGACACACAGCTGGTCCGGTAAGTGGCGTCTGACATTTTGACACATGGCTTTAAGAAAGTTGCCACCACGAAAAATGTACCTAACTTATTAAAAGTGAAGTGGGTGGTATTTTGTGTTTCCTTATTCGTCACTCCAGCACTCGGCTTGCTAACTCTGTAAAAGCATGAAGAGCTAAACCAGTGGGATCTACTTATCTTTTTTTTTTTTTTTTTTGTATCTACTTATCTTGATCATATACGGTAGATTTTCCCAATCCTCTTTTTTCAACTTAAATTCCTGATCAGATGTAGACGACTTTTTAAAAAATCTTATAATCTTAGATTCCTCCATGGAGACACACTTCAGCCACCTTGTCCTCTGACTCTGAATTTCTGTATAAACGTCTATTAATATTTCCTGACTCTGTTCAGCTCTCAGCCAGTGTGACCTGAACAGCAAGATGAGACTCAGGCCTCCGCATCTGACGCCGTGCGGAGTCCTTTTGCCAAAATCATATCAGCATCCTTACCATCTCTCCTGTGTGTAAGCACGTGTGTATGTGAGCGTGCGTGTGTCTGCGTGGAGGGATGGAATGATTGGGTGTCCCGCATCTCATCTGTTTCAGGGGGGCCGGGAAGCAGTGTGCAAATGTGAGGACGTGTGTGAGGTTGAGCGGGTAAAGAGGGGTGCTCTCTGCCAGGAGTGAGGTTCAGCCACACATGAGGCTGATCCTAGGATGTCTAATGGGAGGCCCTTGCTCCCATAGGGTGGCAGCCCCAGCCAACAGTCTCAAGAAACACCTCTGTCCTCAGCCTGGGCCACCGTCAGTCCTATCCTCGCACTGTCCCACCTCACCTGAACCCCAGTCCAAGAACAGCTCACCTTTCTTTTTTTTTCTTTTGTGCCGCACAGCTTTCGGGATCTTAGTTCCCTGAGCAGGGATTGAACCCGGGCCCCGGCAGTGGAAGCACCGAGTCCTAACCACTGGACCGCCAGGGAAGTCCCAACCTTTCTTTACCCTTCTTGGTTCTCCTCGGGTCCAGCCCTTGGCTGGACTACACCAGGGCCCAGGCAAAGGCCATTCTGTTGTCACTCCTGGAAGGTTCCCAGGGGCCTGGTTATTGAGGGACAACTGTCCAGTGCCCCTCGGGGCCTTAGAAAGACATGGGGCTCTGAGTTACAGGAAGAAAACGGACTAAAGGAAAGGAGAGTCATTCTCTGGCCTGGGGCGGGGGGCTCCTTCAGAACACCCCCAAACTCAGCCAAGCCTAGCCGCACCCCAAGGGGCACCGTGCTTCTCCCTCCACAGAGGAGCAGAAGCGTGGGGTCCAGAGGACTATGGGGGGAAGAGCCCCACCACCCGTGCAGAGCGCTCGCCACCAACCTGTCACAGGGAAGCTGGGCTGCCTGCCCCCTCCTAGGCCCGGACGCTGAGCAAATGTCCTGCCAAGAGACAACGTGCAGGGAGGGTCCTAACAGCATGGCTGCCTCGGCTGCCACCACCCGGCTACCACCACTCGGCTTGCTCTGTGCTATCATCGTCTCCCCAAACACTGTGAGCCTGTCTGCCTCTGCCCAAGCCTTTCCCCACTGGGGACACCTCCTTTTCCCATCCCGCCTGAACCTCTCCCTGCCCTGGGCCTGGCCAGCTCCTCTGACAGCCCCTCCCACCCACCACGGGATATGCTATTTAATCTCTCCCTTTCTCTCTCGTCGGAGAAGCTTCACCCAGCTCAGACATGAGTGTTAGCATCCCTCACAAATGCCCATGAAAGCCGCTGAGTCTGCCACTCATCAAGTGAGACCCAGCAAACTGTAGGTAATCACAGAATCCTCCCTTGTGGATTCAATACGTGAGCATTAAATACGGTAATGCACATACAGTTGTCTAGGAAAAGCCTGACGCCACAAAGGGATCAGGATGTGATAGCTGAGATAGAGTCGCGTGTGGTCCACCCGTCACTGGTGACGGGCAACGCACAGCCAAAATGCTGCCGACACAACGCCCTCTCTCTCCCCCCCCAAATGCTTTCCCTGGGCCTCCTTCTGGTGTCTTTCCCTCTGTATTTCTATGGCTTCTCAACCCCAGCACCCTCTCAGCAGTTATCCGGGGACCCCAGTTGAGGTGCACATGCGATTCACGATGGCATAAAGTGGAAAGTTCTGTCCTTTCTGATCTACAGCAGAAAGCTTGCCCTGGAGGTCGTGCTCCCAGAGACAGGGGTGCATGGGCCTCCGTCCTCCAGCCTGGGCAGGGCCAGCTGGGCCAGCGCGTACGCCCCTCTCTCCACCTCAGCCCCCCGCCCCCGCCAGCTGCGCGCGCCGCCCCCACGTAGCAGCGCACACACTCACCTCAGCGGCTTTGTAGAAGATGCTGGTACCGATCTGGACCACCTCCAGGTTCTGCTCTTGTTCGTTACGTGCGCACTTGATGTAGGTCATCCAGCTTCGGTGGTCCTCCTGGCTGGCGTCGATGAAGTAGCGCACCGTGCCATCCTCGTTGAACACCTGCGCGCAGGTGAATCGGGGGCCAGGTGAGGCGGGGCTGTGTCCTGTGTGCCGCCCGTGGCTAGGGCTATAGGCCCCAGGCTGGGCACATCCACACGCGCTCTCTCTCTCTCCATCCTCACAACAGCCCCAGGAAGTGGACGCAGCTATTATTGTCTTGGTTTTCCAGCCGGTGAAAGGGAGGCTCAGAGCAGTTCAGTGCCCCGCCTGAGGCCAGCTGGCTAGAAGCGGCCAACAGGGAGTCAGTCTCCAGGGCCCCACAGGCTCCTGCTGCCACGTCCTCCCCATCCCCAGATGCAAAGCATCTCCAAGAGATCACTGAGCACACAAAGTGATGTCCACTCCAGCTAGTTCTCCGGGGATGCAGAGGTGCTCCCCAAAGCCACGGAGAGCACTGGCCAGGACCTCAGCGGGGGACACAGAAGAGCCTAGAAAGGGAAGGCTGGCTCACTGTGTCACCCTGGCCTGGCCCAGGCCCCCTTTGTGGGAACTACCAAAAGTACTCAGAAACCAAACTGGACCCCAACTTCCTAACCCAGCAACAACTGGAGATGGGAACCACGGCCCAGGCCTCCAGAGGCGGGAGGAGGTGAGGTTAGGAGAGGCCTCATGGCCCTCTGCTCTCTTCCTTTGATCCTGTGACCAGGTGCAGGATTTGGCCCATTCACCTCCTTAATGGTCTGCCCGGTGGTGGGGAGCCATGGAGGAAGGAGGAGAAATGACATTAGGGAGAGGGTGCCTCAGCCTGGCCTCCTCAAGGTGAGACCCCCAAGAGGAGGAAGTGCTCTGGGAGGGGCTTTGTCCCGGGGGGGCCGTCCCTGGCATCTGGCACCGCTGTGGGCGAGGAGGGTCAGAAGAGCCTGGATGGAAGGTCAGTTTCCTTCTATAAAATGGGAATAATAACTCATGGGGCTGCTGAGAACATCTGGTGGAATGCAGGCCCAGTGCTCAGAAAGCCGACTCGGTGCCAGTTAATCGGTGTTCATTTCCAATGCCATTATTCTGCTTGGCTTGGGAAGCCCGACTGCCAAGGAGCACAGGCTCCCTTCTTCCTTCCATCCAGCCACCCTCACCCTAAGGCCAGGGTTGGCTTTGAGGGGCTTTCCTTGCTGCTTCTGGAGTGAGGGAAATAATGCAGGTGGCTGGGCGGTGGCTCCCAGGAGTGGCTTGCCAGCTCTCCGTGGGACCCTGGGCAAAGGACATGGCCTCTCTGGGTCTCCGTGCCCTCCTCTAAGAAGCGGACCTAACAACGGACATGATCCCTAGGGCCAGCCAGAGGAGAGCGCCTTCGCCTCGCGATTTGGGGAGGAACCTCCAGGCATCAGGCGGTAGGATCCGGCCTCAGGGAGTGTCAAGGCCTGGCCCAAGGCGCCCGCAGCTTCCAGCGAGGGCGGATGTAGCGGCCAGACGCCAGGGCCCCACCCGCAGCCCGCGCGTACCTCCCACATGAGGTTGTTGTTCTTGCAGATGTCCACGTGCTCCGGGGCGATGACGCGGCCGGTGAAGGGGCCCATCTCTGTGCCCGCCTTGATCCACGTCTTGGAGAAGATGCCGAGGCCCTCGCCGGGGATGGAGCTCTGTGCAATGATCACCTCGGCCGGCAGCACCAGGCTGGACAGCTTCTGAACCTCTGTGGCCGCCGGGCATGGGGACTGGGTCAGAGCCTGAGGCTGGGGAGGCCCGGCTCTTCCCCGGGGGTGGAGGCTCAGCGACCCGAGTCTCCTCTGATTGCAACCCGGGGACCCTCCGAAAGCAAGAGGTGCTTTGGGACTCATTTCGAGGAGAGCTTTTTGTTTGTTTGTTTGCATTTGTTTTTGTTTTTAGTCTCTCCACGAATTCTCAAAGCATCCACAACCTCCCCTGCCCTCCACCCCGGCAAAGTTTAAGAACTACTGAGCCGACCGCAGTGCGCGGCTTTACCAATGGGTAAACTGAGGCCCGCTCCCACGAGGGGGTGACGGCCCAGCCAAGACTCTTTCGTCCTGTCTGGTTCTGGGCCGATCGTGCGTCGCACGGCGCTCACTGCGCGTCGCGGCACCGAGCACAGGGCACTGTCGGAGGACCCAGGACGCGGTCAGGGCTTCTGACTCCTTTCGCGGTGCGGGGTGGGGCAGGCCTCGCGCCCGGGGCGGGCTGGCAGCGCCCGGAAGGGAAGTCTAGTTTCGAGGCGGCGGAAGCTCAAAAGAAACGCGGGCGACGGCGGGCCGTGTCTCGCGCTCTCTGGGTGACCCCGGGCGCGCCTGGGTCCCTCGCTGCCGCCAGGATCCGGGGTGCCAGGAAGGGCAGTGCCCGGATCGAGGCGAGCCGCGCAGTCGCCTCTCTGGGCGGACAAGAGCCGGGGCGGCCCGCAACCTCCGGGGGTCCCCCCGCCTGGTCGCGCAGCCGGAGTGGGAGCGGCGAGGCGCACAGGGGCGGCCTCCGTGTCTTACAAGGTCCCCCTCTAAGCTACCTGGGAAAATACGCGGCCAGTGGGCCAGCTGAAAGGGGGGGTTAAACGGTGTCCATTGCGGCGCGGCCGGCAATTTGTCACGCTGTTAAAGTGACCGCATTCATTCGGCTCCATTCGAAAGAAATTGCTAATTCGAAATTCATTAGCCCTGGAAGAATGCTGTAGCAGTAAATTGTAGCTCAATGCGGAGGGGACTTGTTTAAAAGGGGCCGAGGAATTCCCCTTACAAAGAGGGGGGATTAGATGGTTGACATAGCGTGAATGGAAGTGGAATTAGTCTGCACGGTAAATTAAGAGAGGAACAGAAATCGTAAAGGGGGAAAAGGGGGCGACGCGCAGAGATGCCAGCGCCGGGGAAAGATATTGTTTGCGGGTTGATGAATGAGGAGTAAGAACTTGAGACATCTTAAAGAAAAGAAACTTTTCTTACTCTCTCTTTCTCTCCGTCGCTCTCTCCGCGGCTTTCTCTCCCGTCCGCCCGCCCTCCGCCCCCTCCCCAGCCCCCGCTGCCTTTTAAAGTTCTTGGTTTAAGTGGGAACTTTCGCGGGTCAAGCCCAAGTTAACTAAATGAATTTAAAACCCCTTCTTTTTGAGTCAGCTGCTATTACACGCCTAGTAAGGCTTTAAATGCCGGGAACCCGCCGGCTCTAAGGGGTGAGGGGCGGATGGGGAGGCGCGGGGGCGGCGCGCCCGGCCGCCTGGACGCCGAGATCTCTTCACCGAGCCGCGCGGGGTGGAGGTGCTCCCCGCCCCCGGCCCCCTCCCCGCCCGGGCTTGGCTGCTCGCTCCCTGGTTCGGCTCGCGGGAAACTGAGTCACACGCCAGCATCTGGAACGCCCAGATTGGCGCGAGCTGCCTGCCGACGCCCCGTTGTCCCCGCCGCGTCCTGCGCGTGTGGGCCCGGGAATCAGGGGCCGCGGGGAGGAGGGGACGCGATCGGCCTCGACGGCGCGACTCACCGCCCGAGAAGGACTGCGCCAGGACCTCGGCGGTGAAGGCTGTCTTGGGGCTGGCGTGGTGGCTCTTGTCTTCGAAGAGCTGCCTCGCCCAGCACGTTGCGCCAGCGGCCGTACAGGAAGCTGTGCAGGATGTCGGAGGTGATGACCTCTGCCAGCGCCAGTCCCGGCGCCTTCAGCCCTGTCTTGAGCACCAGGGCCTCAGCCGGGAGCACGGAGCCCATCATGGGCGGGCCGGGGCTCGCCGGCGCCGGGGACGGACGGACGGACGGCCGGGCCGAGGCGGGGATGTGGTGGGCGAGTGGGGAGCACAGGGGCGAGAGAAGATGGGCTGTGATGGGGGAGGACGAGGACGCTGGAGGTAGTGGGAGGCGGGTGGCGGGGTGGCTGGGAGGGAAAAGTGAACGAGGGGGAGCGAGGCAGAAATGAAGAGAGAGATGGAGAAATCTGCGGAGATGGCAGAGGCGGCGCGGAGGGCTGGAGAGCCAGGGGCGGAGGCGGAGGCGGGTGCGAGGAGGGGGGCGGTGCGGGGTCGGGTGGGAGGCGGGTGGCTTCAGAGAAACGGCGGCCAGGGCTCTCGGCCGCGCGCTCGCCTCTCGCACACCCGGCCCGGACGGTCTTCCCCTTGGCAAAATCTCAGCGCCTTTATAGGAGCCGCAGTGACCCTCCTAATTGGTTATTAATGACCCCCTGACGTCGGAGGACAGACTTGTTGTACCCGGCCCGGCTCGAGGAGCCTCCGCCGCGAGAGCTCAAGGGGCGGGGGCGCTCGGGCAGCTCGGAACGTTCCCCCCTGCGTCCTCCCGCCCCGCCCCGGCCCTTCCACCCCCCTCCTCTTCCTCCTCCTCTCCCCGTGGGAAGTGCCGGACAGGGAGGGAGGCTCAGCCCGGGGCGAGGAGAGGAGGGGACAGAGCAGGGCAGGGGGAGCAGCGAGGATCGCTCGGACTCCGGGGACCAGACTAGGCCGGAGGGGGACGCCTGGCCTCGGGCCCCGCGCCTCAGCCGCTATCCTAGGCCGGCTCTGCGCCTCAGCATCCCTGGCCGGCCGGGCCGGCGTTCACCTCCCCTACTCTCTCTGGCCCGCCCGGCCCGCCGGGTCCCGCACTCTCCCGGGCTCCACGCCCCAGACTGCGGTAGTTCGCCCTGGAGCCAGCAGGCCCGGCGCAGGCCGCGCTGAACTCCTGCGCAGACGGCGCTGCGGAGGCCTGCTCTTCGCTTCAAACGGGTCGCTGCAGCCGCCCCGCTCGCTGCCCGCGGCCCGGCTGTCAAACTCCTCCCTGGGCGGACAGGGCTGCGGGGCGGGGCTGCCGTCGGGGCTGAGCCCGGCCTGAGACGGCTTCGTAGGCGACCGTCTCCCGGTCCTAGGGGGCTAGGTCGGGGTCGGGAAGGGCAGACCGAAATCCGAGATAGCGCGGGTCGCTTGGAAAAGGCTTTCCTTACGGAGGCAGGGGGACCGAAAGGGGTCTCCGGACCGTCGTGGAATGGGAAGCAGCGGCTGTGCCCTGGAGCGATCGCCCTCCCGAATCTGCAGGCAGCGCCGGACCAGGCCCGCTGTGCGCCCTCGGCTTAAGGCTCGAGCCTCCAGGCTCCTTCGCCTCAGCTGCAACCTAGGGAGGCCCGCTGCGCCCTGCACTCCTTCCTGTCTTGCCTCCTAGCTCTCACCCTTTCTCTTCTGGCCTCCCTCTTCCTCTCTCCCCTCTTCACTACTCGCTTCTGCACCCCACCCCACCTCACCTCGTCCCACCGGTAGACTTTTCTTCGTGGAGGTTCCGAGGTACCCAGAGCGCCAGCGCGGTCTTTCCCCGGAGACAGGGAGCTGCTGAGCCCGGAGCCAAAGCGGGAAAGGTCACCGCTTCCTGCGGGCTTCGCCGCCTCCCAGGGTTAGCCTCATCCCCACCTCAGCCCCAGACAAGGGATGGGGAGCACAGGGACATCTCCATCTGCTGAACTCCTCAGCCCTCCCCCACTCCACCCCCCACCTCCCTGCAACGTCAGATTCCGATAATGGAGCCGGGTTTTCTGGACGTTCAGGGCTAGTGCGTTGGGGTGCGTTGGGCCTCACGGTTAGCTGGAGGAATCGGACTCCCCAGGCCTTGTCCTCAGAGAGGGGACTTGGGTGGAGGGGCAGGGGCCTGGCCTTCCTACAAGGAGTACCGTCCTCAGGCACCTTGGCAAAGTGCTCCCTCCATCGCGGGGTCCTGCCTTTGCTAAGCCTGCCTCACACCTGGCGGCCGCAGACACCCGGGCTCTGCGTACCCCGTTCCGGCCAGTGGTCTCCTGGCATCCCGGGGTCCGCATCGGGGCGTAGAGTAAGGAAGGCAGCAACCACTGGCCTTCAGACCCAGAGCCCGGGTCACCTCGAGTCTGATGCCCGGGAGAAGCCGCACTGGGCAGCAGGGGCGACCGTCGGGCCCGGTACCAGCAGAGGGCAGAGCTGCGGAGGAGCGAGGGCAGCCCACGGGTTTAGGTTCCCGGAACCTCAACTTTCTTCCAGACGTCGCCAGAGAGTCACAACTGGCTCTGGCTTGGGCCCAGAGTTCGCGTCTGAGGAGGGCGGATGGAGTCGGGCATGGGGGCCTCACCCGCGCCTGGGCCTCGGCTTCTACAGACTTGATGGAGGGGAAGAGAGTCACCAAGAGCCGCAACCAACCCTCAGCGCCTCCGGGAGACCAAGGAGGGATGAGGACTGCTGTGCGTCCTTGGGTCGGCCCCTTCCCCTCTCTGAGCCTCACTGTCCTGATGTGTGCAATGGTTTGGGTTGGACTTTGTGAACTGAGGTTTCTTCCCAACCTTGTCTCTCTGGGTCAGGTCACTTTCCTCTGAAAGCCCCGAGGATTCCCAGCCCACACCCACTGAGAAAAAGTCCTCAGCTCTGTGCGGTCCCTCCGTCCTGGGGGTGCAGCATGTGGGTCCTGGACGCTAGCTCGGGGTCAGAAGATGAGAGGATCGAGGGTCCGGACTGCGGTCAGGGAGCCCTCTTCATTTCCCCTGGACCCGCAAAACCCCGGGAGAGGTGCTGGGGGCGGGGCGGAAGCGGAGGCCGGCCCCGAGCGTCTCCTCTGCGCCCTCAAGTTTTGTGCTTCTGTTTAGCCGCAGACCCACCCGACCGCGCCCCAGGGAAAAGGGATCTGTAGGGAGAGCCCCAGTCTCAGGGCCCATTGGAATTGGGGAGCAAGGCCCCCCGCGCTGGCATCTCCCCTCCGCTGAGATCGCGAGGGAAAACACCGCACGTTCTGGGGTTTTCTCCGTGGATGAGCCGTGTAGATCTCCGCGGGGCCCGGGCTCAGAGTGTGCCCGCGCCAAGCCCCCTCCCCTAGCCCCGGCGGCCCTGAACTCTCGCGGGCACCGCCCCCCTCGCGGCCGCGGGCCGCCGCTCCGAGCTCTCTTCAATATTCATGGACGTTAATAGAGAGGCCCCCAGTATATCGGTCCATTGTGGGCGGCTCGTAGGGCTTGAATAGGCCCCGGCCCCCTTTCTTCGGCGCGGCTTCCCGAGGGGCCAGGCCAGGAGTGAATGGCCCCGCTTCCCGCCCCGCGCCCCCTCCCCCTTGCGGGAAGAACATCTTTATCCCCGCCGCCGCCGCCGCCGCCCGGGCCCCCATTCACGCGGCCCGGGCTCCGGGCGGAACGAATCAATCGGCTGCGGCTCTTCGGAGGTCAGCCTCATAGCCCTGGCACCCCCGTCTCCTCGCGCCCACGGGAGTGGAGAGAGGGAGGCGGCGGCAGGCCGACGGACCCACGGGCTGAGGGGCACTGGGTGGGTGGGGAGGTGGCAAGGGCACGCGGACATCGGGAGGGGTGGCCGGGCCGGGGCAGGTGAAGAGGGCCTCAGTGCCCCGCGGCCGCTGGAAGCCGGCTGACCTCTCCTTGTTGCCCTGCGCAGGGCGGATCGCGAAGAGAACCGGGGCCGCTGCCCAAGCCCGGAGACCTGTCCTACCTCCCCTCGAGGCACCCGCACTGGCCCCTTCGGGTCCGGCGGCCGCACCCGCAAGGCCCAGGGCACTGGGTGGGGGGCAGCCTAGGGCCCCCCAGGCCACGCTTCTCGGCCCGCAGGGCACTTCCGTTCTCGCCTGTGCGCCCAGGTCCGGACAGCGCTCTTCCAGGGGCGTTCGGAGGGGAGGCCGGGTTCCTGGCTTCCGCGCCCTCGCTCGGCGTCCCGGCCCGGGTGGAGGGGGCGCTCGTCGGTCAGGCGGGGCCAAGGCGCACGGGTCCCCGCCCCTCCCGCCCCGCCGGCCCTAGGAGGCGCAGAAAGGAGCCCATTGTCCGCCGGGAAATACATTTTTGGGGGCCGAGTGAAAGCCCGTCTTTCTTTTGAACTTTAGAAGAAAGTCTTCTGCCTCGCCCCTCGGAGGGAAAGATTTGTTCCCACCTCCCGGGGGCCCCGCGCGCCTCCTCCTCCCGAAACATCTGCCAGGGGAAAATCCACCCTGGAGGGCAGATCGCGCTCGCTCTAAGCCCCTCGAACTCATTAAAAAGTTATTAGCGGCGGGGGCAGGTCCCGCGCAGGTATCGATCGGCCAGAATGAGCCAGAGGAAGAAAAGGCGAAGAATGTGGACGAGCGGCGCCCCGACCCCCTGCCCCAGTCCCCCGGCCTCCGGCGCTTCAGCCCCAAGGCGGGAGTGGGGCCCCTGCGCCATCCGCGCGTCTCGCGGTCCGAGTGTCCGGCTGCCTCCGGCGGCTACTCGCCCCTCCCCTGCCCGGCGCCCCCGCCCCTCCTCCCGCACGCGAGTTCCCGTCTCCTCCCGCCACTTCCCTCCTCCGCTTCTCGCGCCGCCGTCGCGCGTCCCCCATCCACTTCTCTCCTCCTCTCCCTCCTTCCTCTGCGCCTCTCCTTTTTCGCGGGCGCTCCGGCTCCCGCTCCGGCTTTCTCACACCCTCTGGGCTTCCTCCTCCCATTTCTCTGTGTTGCTGTCTGAGTCTCAAAATCTGTCTGGTCCCCACGCCCGCGTGGCCTAGGGAAATTCCTTCCCTGCGTGGGGCCCGTGTGCCCCCTCCCGCGTTCCCGCGGGACCATTCGGGGCTCCGGGGGCGCCCCGGCTCGCGCGTACAAAGGAGCGACCGCTGCCGAGGTGGGATGGGAGGCGCGGGCCGCAGAGACGGTTTCAGTCGACGTGACTCGGGCCGGCCAGCGCAGGGCCGCCGGGTGGAGTGGCGGCCGCAGCGCCGTGAAGGGGGACAGCGCCCCTTCCTCAATCTAATTAGCCTCCGCGGCCGCGGAGAGACAAAGGCGCGCCTCGGGGCGCCCACGTCGAGCGCGTCGGCACGGAGCCGGCGCCCCGGCCGGCAGGTGACTGCCACGCGAGCCTCTCTGGGCGCTGAGGCCCGGGTGCCCCCTCTCCTGAGCCTCCGGGAACCTCCTCCAGCGTCTCCCAAGCCCGGACCCCCAGGCCCACCTTTGCCACCGCTAGAGCCCTGGCCGATCAAGGCGGCGGGACGGAGGGGTGAGGCATTTGGGGAGGCTGGACCTCCAGGGGGATGCGGCACGGCTTCGGGAGTCATAGTGGGGCCGAGGTGGAGGGAGACTGAGGCAGAGACGCCGAGATGGAAGGATCCAGATAAAAATCAGTCTGAGACCTGGAGACACAAGGACACAGAGAAATGAAGGAAGTGGAGGCAGGAATTCCAAAGGAGCCCGAGGCTTGGGGAAACTTCTTTGAGAGTTAGAGAGGCAGGAATGGGGAGGAATGGGGGTGCCTCAGACACAGAGATTGGGGGAGGGTGTGAGAGTGGGGGAGGAGTCGACGAAAACACAGAGGCAGGAAAGATGAAGGGGGGGGTCGGGTGGGGTAGGTGGGAGATGGGCGGGCCCCTTCCCTGCCTGTCTTTCTCCAGGCCCTCTCGCCTGGCCCCTCACCCTCACCAGCTCTCTGCCCCTCCTGTGAGTCTAGGGGCAGCCAGAAGGAACCATCCCTGACTCACTCATGCCCCTTCTTTTCTCCAGAGGCCCTTCCTACCCCACACTCAGCCTGCTGGCCTCCTCCTCCATCTCCGGGCCCTTGCACCTGCTCACCTTACCCCTAGGATGTCCCCAGAGCAGAGAGGGTTGGCACAGGGAGTTGAGCCCTAAAGGTGCAGCTCCCTGCCACCACCACTGCCACCCACACCATCTCCGGCCTCATGGGGAATCCTGGAGGCCCTGGTCATTCCTTTGTGCCAGAAATATTTATTGAGTGCCTATGTGTGCCAGGCTCTGGGCAAGGCCCTGGGGGGAGCAGGTGACCAGGGCGGACCCAGTCCTTGCTTTCTCTGACCAGCTTCCAGGGGTGGGGCACACTCTGGTGGGGCCAGAAGTGGTGGCAGCCTCTCCCAGGCCAGCCTGGTGGCTCTGACACCTCTCTGGCTCTGATGCCTCTGTCCAAGTGGCCTCATCTGTAAAGTGGGGACAATCACCTGCCTGTCTCATGCAGCCTGATGTGCCCGGTGTGTGAGCTGGCACTGAGGAGATGCCTGTGGCTGTCATCTCCATTCTTGTCCCCTCTCCAAAGACCACTTGGCCCATGTACGGGTCCACTGGCCCCATCAGGAGATGCCCCAAGCACCAGAGACCTGAGGATGCGAGTCCAATTCTGACTCCAGCAGGTACTGTCCGGGAGCCAAGGCACTCACTTTCCCTCTCTGAGCCTCAGTTTCTTTATCTGCAAAATGGGGATAAGAATAGAAACTCCATTGGGAGAGCTGTCATGAGAGATAAAAGACATCATGCGTGAAAAGCTCATAGGATAGACAATGTACTTGATATATCAAAAACATTAGCAACTTATTACGTTTAAAAGTAACGGGCTTCTCTGGTGGTGCAGTGGCTAGGAATTGGCCTGCCAATGCAGGGGACACGGGTTTGAGCCCTGGTCCGGGAAGATCCCACGTGCCTCGGAGCAACTAAGTCCGTGCGCCACAACTACTGAGCCTGAGCTCTAGAGCCCGTGAGCCACAGCTACTGAAGACCGCGCACCTAGAGCCCGTGCTCTGCAATAAGAGAAGCCACTGCAATAAGAAGTCCACACACCGCGACGAAGAGTAGCCCCCGCTCACCGCAACTAAAGAAAGCACGCGCGCAGCAACGAAGACACAAGGCAGCCAAAAATAAATAAATAAATAAATTAAAAAGAAAAGTAACACATGTCCATGCTTGAAATTTTGGGAAATATAAAAGTACAAAAGTGGGTACCGAATACCGCCTACAAAGGGACATTGGAAACCATATGCTAAGGAAGTTGATCAGTAATCAGTATGCCATAGAGTCTGTGTTCCAGTCCATGTCTTAGAAAAAGCAGTTGGAATGAAAACCACAACCACCACCACCACAATAGTGTAATTAACATTTGCTGGACACTCACTAAGTATCAGTACTTTTAAGTACTTCACATGGATTTTTCTCAATCCGTCCTCACCCCAACACACTGAGGGAGCTGCTATAATTATCTCCATTTACCAGAAGGGCAAACAGGCACAGAGAAGTTTTAGGTGTCTTAGGAACACTTCTGGTCCCATCAACAGTGGACCTGACCTCAATGGCTCCTGTAGGAAGTGGGTTATTTTCTCACAAAAGAGATTGCAGAGGTAAGTAGGCATAAGTTTGCTCAGCGTGTCAAGGATGAGAGGCCCGAGGTTCCCTCTGTTCTCATGGTCACAAGGTGGCTGCTGCAGCCCTGCCATCACGGGTGAAGGTGGAGGGGGCAGTGTCACTGACATGCCCATGGTCACACACAGTGAGCGAAGAGCAGAGCTGAGACTCAGACTCAGGCAACCTGACTCTAGGGCTGGGCCTCCACCACTGTCCCGTACAGCCTCCTGGCTGGGTCTGCTAAATCACAGTCGTGACTTAGGCGGACCCGTGCACTGTCTGCCAATGCCAAGAGGCTGTTCCCGTGGTCAGGGAAGAGCCTTTCACTTGCTGCGGAGGAACTAGGCATGGAGTGTACAGAGATGAATAGGCATGCTTCCAGGCAGGATGGTGTGAACAAGCTTGAAGGACGATGAGGCCCCTGGACTTGCTTACCTTCTCTGGGCGGCATGAAGGAGCTTCTGTGTCCCAGCAAAGTGACATCTGGGGACCGCCAGCCCCTGTCAAGCTGGCACAGCCAACACGCTAGGGGAGCCCAAATCCTCTGAACCCTGGGGCCCGGTTAGGATGTGGGAAGAGAGGCCGAGGCCCAGCCACAGATGCTCCCACCTGAGTAGACATGAGCCAGTGGGACCAGTGTCCTCAGGCCTGAGAGGCTGAGCCAGAGGGACCCACTGCTGGGGACCAGGCCCGCCCAAGGCTTTTCTTTTCCTCCCATTCATCCCAACCAGGGCCTCAGACTCCCTGGGCCTCCCTGCCTCCAGCCTGTATCCTGTCCACAGAGAGATGCCTCTCCCGTAGCACCTGATCACCACTGCTGTCCTAGTTCCAAAACCATCGGCAGCACTGAGGATAAAGTGGTTCTGGCTCCCGCTGAGAGCTCCTTTTGCTCCTCTGCTGCGCTGGACCAGGCACACGCACACGAGACTATGAACAGCTCATATAGCAACTCTGCAAGATAGGCCCCAACATTCACCCCATTTTACAGCAGAGGAAATGGAGGCTATGCGAGTAATGGATGCTCTCCAAGCCTGGGCCCTTCCCTTCTATGCCTTCCCTGCTCTCTACAGCCAGAGAAGAAAGCCCTCGGGGTTGTATCATCATATCCGTGTGCCCCATGCAAGCCAGACAAGAAAGCCCTCCACGGGCCCCCATGCAAGACTCTAGAGGTGTCAGGAAATGAATGTTCAACTGGGCTGGATGGAGATTTTTTTTTAATTAACTAATTTTATTTTTGGCTGCGTTGGGTCTTTGTTGCTGTGGGCGGGCTTTCCCTAGTTGCTGTGAGCTGGGGCTACTCTTCGTTGCGGTGCGCGGGCTTCTCGTTGCGGTGGCTTCTCTTGTTGTGGAGCACGGGCTCAAGGCGTGCGGGCTTCAGTAGTTGTGGCACGAGGGCTCAGTAGCTGTGGCTTGCTGGCTTAGTTGCTCGGCAGCATGAGGGATCTTCCCGGACCAGGGATCGAACCGATGTCCCCTGCATCGGCAGGTGGTTTCTTAACCACTGCGTCACCAGGGAAGGCCGAGATTTTTCAATGTTAGACTCATTTACATCCTCCCACCTCTTCCCTCCTCTTTGTCCAATGGCAGACTTTGGGCAATCAGGGAGGACAAACTCACCTGAAGACCAGTTAAATAAGGTATAGTTACAATGAAAGGGAAATGTGCTGCTCCAGGTGTCCAGTAAGTCACAAATTGTATTTATTCTGGAGGCTTCTGGACACCCCAGACTCTCAGAGCATCACGTATTTATTTTAATTATGCAAATATTTAACACACACCCACAGTGTGCCGGGCTGGACCTGGAGGCTGGAGCATCAAACAAGGGAGTGTCGTGTCCTGCAGCGTCAGTCCAACCCTGGTAGCTTCCAGTCCCAGAGACGTTAGTTAAAGGTTGTTCAGTTCAACCAGTATCTACAAAGAACTTGCACTGTGCCAGCCCTGTCCGAGCGTTGAGAGGCTGAAAAGGACCCAGCTGGTCTCCGCCCTCAAGATGGTGATGTTTTCTGAGCAAGCCAGGCACATCCTCGTGCCTGGGCTGAGAGATACTAGCTGGAGTTGTAGAATTCTTCTCCATGGGATTTCAAGGAGAAAAGACTCGCCTCCTTGATCTCCAGCCGCTTGGAATGTCCTCTTCTTCCCTACAGCTCTCGTGAAGAGGGTGCTTGGAGACACCAGCCAACTGTGCCCGGTTCTGTGACAGCTCTGTGTCCCCACCGTGAAGTGAGAAGCTGCACTTTCACGTCCCTGGACGGGCGCTTCAGATGCTGGGTGAGCGGTGAAACGCTTTCTTCGGATGAGATCTTAGGAAGGAATCTAATTAGAAAACAGCTATAGGACTTCCAGGTACAGCTCCGCCATGTAGAAAACTTAGAAGTCATCACCCTCACGTTTACAAATGGAAAATCAGCGGTTTTTCTTGGACCCATCAGAGAACGGAGGTTACAAGGCAAACTGTCACACTGCCATCTGGAGGGAAGGGGGACGCTGGAGGATCACAGCTAAGATCTGTTCGCCTGGAGCAGAACCCCTGGAGTCACAAACTGGCAGGAGCACTGAATGGCAATTTTGTTTGTTTGTTTGTTTTTGCGGTACGCGGGCCTCTCACTGTTGTGGCCTCTCCTGTTGTGGAGCACAGGCTCCGGATGCGCAGGCTCAGTGGCCATGGCTCACGGGCCCAGCCGCTCCACGGCATGTGGGATCTTCCCGGACCGAGGCATGAACCCGTGTCCCCTGCATCGGCAGGTGGACTCTCAACCACTGCGCCACCAGGGAAGCCCCTGAATGGCAATTTTGATGAATTGCTGAAAGGCCGAGTATGGACTGGCGTCAGGGTGAGAAACTCCTGGGGTGCCCAGTCTTGGGGGAGAAGGCTTTTGCACTTTCATGGGTTTTACCACCAGGAGCCCCACCAGGTTCTGCAGGAGAAGATCTGAGAAGACCTCCTAGTGTCCTTGGTAGGGGGACAGGAGAGAAATCCTGGTGAAGTTCACCCAGAGCCTCATCCCACGTGGGGAAAGGGAATTCTCTCCTTCCAGCCCCCTCCAGAATTCCTGTCTCACCTAAGGGAGAAACAAACAAACAAACAGGGAACAGGAATTTGCTTGGAATTACTGCAGCCAGAGAAGGGAGGGGGAGGCAGAGGGAAAAGCTCTACCACTGGAGAAGCAGCCCTGAGACACAGGCGCACTTAAAAGACTGACATTTAATTGGAAGATGATAGGATACTCCCCATCTCCTGCCCCCCACCACAGCACCAGCAGGGCCCCAGTATACTAATGGTGCATTACAGCTGAAAGAGCTGCAGGTCTTAGACTCTATCTGAGGAGGAGCACGTAGGGAAACCCAAAGTCAAGGGAGGAGACAAAAAAAAGACACTCGAGAATTTGAAGCTTCGGACACCTACAGCTACAAACTCCTGGGTAGATTAACATGCATCTAAAAGCCTATTAACCTCATTTCCTATCACCTCACACAACGGGTGCAGCTTCCAACAAAAAATTACAAGGCATTCCAAAAGGCAAGGAAAAATGCGACCTGAAGAGGCAAAGCAATGACCAGAACCAGACTCAGATAGGACACCAAGCCTGGAATTATCAAAAGGGAATTTAAAATAACTATAATTAATATGTTAAGCGCTGTAATAGAAAAAGTGGGCACCATGCAAGAACAGATGGGTAATATAGGCAGAGAGATGGAAACTCTAAGAAAGAATCGAATGGAAATGCTAGAGATTGAAAACACTGTTACAGAAATGAGGGATCCTTTTGATGGGCTCATCAGTGGACTGGACACGGCTGAGGAAAGAATCGCTGAGCTTGAAAAGACGTCAATAGAAACTTCTCAAACTAAAGTGCAAAGAGAAAAAAGAATGAAAGAAACAACAGGATAGGTAACCAAGAACTGTGGGACAATCTCAAAGGGTATAGCATTTGTGAAGTTGGGAAACCGGAGGAGGAGAAGAAAGAGAGATGGAACAGAATATTTGAAGTAATGATGGCTGAGAATTTTCAAAAATTAGTGAGAGGCACCTTATTTATCCCTCCTAATTTAGGAACTTGGGATAAACAGCTACACACTACTGTATATAAAATAGATAAATAACAAGGTCAGGGACTTCCCTGGTGGCACAGTGGTTAAGAATCCGCCTGCCAATGCAGGGGACACGGGTTTGAGCCCTGGTCCAGGAAGATCCCACATGCAGTAGAGCAGCTAAGCCATGAGCCACAACTGCTGAGCCTGTGCTCTAGAGCTCACGTGCCACAACTACTGAAGCCCGCGCGCCTAGAGCCTGTGCTTTGCAACAAGAGAAGTCACCGCAATGAGAAGCCCGCGCACCACAACGAAGAGTAGCCCCCGCTCGCCGCAACTAGAGAAAGTCTGCGCACAGCAACGAAGACCCGACACGGCCAAAAATCAATAAATAAAAATTAAAACAAACAAAAAACAAAACCCCAAAACAAAGCAAACAAAAAGAAACAAAACATTTATAAAGAAATGAATGAAATAAATTTTTTTTAAAAACCAAGAAACGAAACTACAAAAAAACAAACACACAAAAGACGCCACACTTTGGCATAACATATTCAAACTGCAGAAAACCAAAGAAAACAGATACAAGTGACATTTAAATAGCAAGAGATGAATAAGTTCACATTTACATCTTACTTGGCAGTCAGTGCACGACATCAGTGAGGCTGGTGATAGAATCAGAGCAAGGAGTCTGGGGCTGAGTTTCACGTGAGCCACAGCATCCACGTTATTTCTGAATCGGGTGCACACCGTGGGTGTGACCTCGATTCAGACAAGTAAGCAGTTGCTAAGGACAGCAGTATTAAAACTGCTTTTACCTTGTTTGTTTGTTTTTTTGCGGTACGCGGACCTCTCGCTGTTGTGGCCTCTCCCGCTGCGGAGCACAGGCTCCGGACGCGCAGGCTCAGCGGCCATGGCTCACGGGCCCAGCCGCTCTGCGGCATGCGGGATCCTCCCGGACCGGGGCACGAACCCGCGTCCCCTGCATCGGCAGGCGGACTCTCAACCACTGCGCCACCAGGGAAGCCCTACCTTGTTATTTTAAATAGTCTTTAGTAAATTCAGAAGATTCAAAGGGAAGGTGTAGGAAGAACTTTTTGTCTCAAAGCTGAGTTGCTAAGTAGCCACTGCCAGGTGTAAACGAACACCTTTCCTGGATGGCAAGCTCCGTAAGGGGAGAAGTGGCTTTGCTTTACTCCCCAGGGCCAAGCACAGTGCCTTGAGTACGGCTGTGCTTTAGCGATATTAGTTGTGGGTGTTAACTGCACAATGACCACTGGCCATGGTGAGATGATCTGCCTCGCTTCTAACTGAGCATGGAACTCAGTAATAAACTGAGTGATGAACTTTTTGGTACGATTTTGCTGGAGCAGATACCTGCAGGCCTGAATTCACAGAGCAGCCCAGAGTGAGAACATTCCTCATCAGGAATGTGAACGGTGGTGGCATCACCCAAATGGAAATGGGTTAAGCTAGGAGCACGAGTGGACACGTCTCAGGTCTTCAGTGGGTTAAATTATGGTGTAGATTATAGACCGATTGTTCTCATGAATATACATGCTAAAATCCTAAGCAAAGATATTGGCAAATCAATCCGATGATACACGAGAAGGATAGGTGACACATTACAACCAAGTGAAGTTTATTCTAGGAATGCAAGGCTGGTTTAACATTTGAAAATCCATCAATGTGATTCACTCTATTAAAATTAAAAAGGAGATCATTCATGTGATGCTGTCTATAGATGCAGAAAAGGCACTTGGAAAATTCCACGCCCGTTCATGATAAAACTTTTGGCAAACTAGAAACAGAAGGGAATTTCCCTACCCGGTAAAAGGTATATACGATGAATGTACAACATATAATTAATGGTGAGTTATTGAAAGTGTTCCCTTAGAATGCAAACGAGACCAGGATGTCCACTCTCGCTGTTTTCAGTCGACAATGTACTGGCCAGTCTTGGCCTTGCAAGGAAGCAATAAAAAGAAACAAATGGCATAAAGGTTGGAACGCAAAAAAAGTGACACCATCATTATTTATAAATGACATGATTCTGAAATAGAAAAGCCAAATGAATCTACAAGTTATTAGAATTAACAAGGAATTTAAGTATGGTCATTGGAATCGAGGTCAATGTGCAAACGTAAATTATATTTCTATCACCAGCAACAAAGAAATTAAAAATGAAATTTAAAAATACCATTTTCTTTTTTTTTTAACATCTTTATTGGAGTATAATTGCTTTACAATGGTGTGTTAGTTTCTGCTGTATAACAAAGTGAATCAGCTATACATATACATATGTCCCCATATCTCTTCCCTCTTGCATCTCCCTCCCTCCCTCCCACCCTCCCTATCCCATCCCTCTAGGTGGTCACAAAGCACCGAGCTGATCTCCCTGTGCTATGCGGCTGCTTCCCACTAGCTATCCACCTTACGTTTGGTAGTGTATATATGTCCATGCCTCTCTTGCTTTGTCACAACCTACCCTTTCCCCTCCCCATATCCTCAAGTCCATTCTCTAGTAGGTCTGTGTCTTTATTCCCGTCTTACCCCTAGGTTCTTCATGACCTTTTTTGTTTTTTAATTCTTATTTATTTATTTATTTTTGGCTGTGTTGGGTCTTCGTTTCTGTGCGTGGGCTTTCTCTAGTTGCGGCGAGCGGGGGCCACTCTTCATCGGTGTGTGGGCCTCTCACTGTCGCGGCCTCTCTTGTTGTGGAGCACAGGCTCCAGATGTGCAGGCTCAGTAGTTGTGGCGCACAGGCCTAGTTGCTCCGCAGCATGTGGGATCTTCCCAGACCAGGGCTCGAACCCGTGTCCCCTGCATTGGCAGGCAGATTCTCAACCACTGTGCCAGCAGGGAAGCCCCATGACC
The DNA here is from genome assembly GCF_008692025.1 of Phocoena sinus. NCBI lineage: Eukaryota > Metazoa > Chordata > Mammalia > Artiodactyla > Phocoenidae > Phocoena > Phocoena sinus. Next base: position 5,668,226 of record NC_045768.1, read on the forward strand.
TTTTTTTTTTTTTTTTTTAAATACCATTTTCGATAACAGCAAAATATCAAAAAACCTGGGAGTCAACGGAAAGAAAGATGTGTAAGACCTCTATACCGAAAACTACTAAAATTATAGAGAGGAATCAAAGAACTAAATAAGAGATAGGGATATACCACATACATGGATAGGAAGACTCAGTATTGTTAGGTTGTCAGTTCTTCCCATAGATTCAGTGCAATCCCAGTCAGAATCCCAGTAGCTTTAAAGCCATTTTTGTGGGGAGTAGGGGATTGATAAACTGCTTCTCAAATTTTTGTGGAAATGCAAAGAGCTGAGAATAGCCAGGGCAATATTGAAGAACAAGAAAGTTGAAGGACTCGCTATAAATTAAGTACAGTAATTAAGATAGCATTGCATTGACACAAAGATAGACAAGCAGATTGAACAAATGGAAATTCAGCATATAACATACTTGAGTGCATGGCGTTTCAAAACATTATAATGGAAAATGTTTAAAGATATTTAATGCGTTTTATTGGAATTGGAATTGAACAACTGGAGAACACTAACACAATTTGGAAACCACTGGTGTGGTCTGGTTCCCGAAGACAAACTGAGATGAAGAGACGTGATCTGCTCGTCACAGAGCAAGTGAGACATCCAAGCAGGGAACAAAAGCCGGGACTGTGGATGCCGCAGCTGCTCGCTGTCTCCCCTTGACTGAGGAAAAGGCAGGTCTGGGGAAGAACCTTTCAGTAAATACGCTCAGACAGGTGACCTCGTGGCATGACATCAAGTCCCAGGACAGAACTATGATCCCTGTCCTGTCCGCACCCAATCTTGATCGTCATCCTTCTCTTAAACACAGAGCTGCAGCTGCAAGCTGCAAGCATCTGACCACACCCCAGTGGATGGAAGGTACGGGGACTTTGGGGGCTTGGTCTGAATGCAGCAGAGTGGCTGGCAGTGAGTGACAGCTGGGACAGGTCTCTACTCAGGGGCCAAGGTACCTGCTTCCCAGCAAAGTCAGGATTAGAGAATCTGATGCAAGAGGGAGAGACCAAAGGATCACATATTCCCTTTTGATGTGCTTGAAAAGGTTTTCCTTGTTATTATTTTTAAATTTTTTGGCCGCACCGTGCAGCTTGAGGGATCTTAGTCCCCCGACCAGGGATTGAACCCAGGCCTGGCAGTGGCACCGCCGAGTCGTAACCGCTGGACCACCAGGGCATTCCCGTAGAGGGTTTCCTTAAACGGCGTCTTGTGGGCCAATACTGAGCAGCCTGGAATCACCGAACGACTGGCCCGAGCCGTCACCCACCCACCTGTGTGTTGGGGTCGGGGGTGGGCCTGGTCCTCAACCGCCCCTCGGGGGCAGCTCTTTTCTAATGGCCTAGCTGCCCGGACCTCAGGGGACCAGCGAGCTGGACCTGAGATCATGTGCCCTGGGGAGACCAAGGGAGCCCAGGAGAAGCTTAGAGGGTTCGTGCCGAGGCTGACATTTGTTTCAGATCACACGGTCTGTCCTGGTGCTCAGAGGGGAGCAGAAGAAGCCACTAAAGCTGTCAGAAGCCCTGGAATCAGTTACTACTATGAGCTACCACTGTCTGAGAACTTATGACAAGCCAGGTGTCAAGGGCTTTACATACGCGTCATTGAATCCCACCTCAGCCCCGTGATGGGGAGGTAGTTATTATTCCCGCGGCAGATAAGGAAACTGTTGAGTAGTGGAGCTTGGGTTTGTACCTTTAAATCTTCCAGTCTGTGCCCCCCGGTGGGCTGAACCTGTTAGGTCCCTCTAGAACCAACTTAGGTGTCCCTCGCATACGTGTCCGTTTCTGTCCTCGGAGTGGCAAAGTGGGCTGGTTTTGCAGTCCGACTGAGGGCTGAGCCCTGCTCTGTCGCCTCCATAGCCAGGACTCTGGCAAGAACCTGTTCAAACCTGTTTCCTCATCTCCCAGGTGGGCCCCCAGGGACATGAGGCTCTTACGGGAAAGTAAGGTGTTGGCCGTTCTTGTCCCTTGCGGTGTGATGCTCTATAAAGTTGCAGAGAAACTGGACCAGCGAATACCGAACCCTTGCTCCTCAGGGAAATACAGGCTCACCGCGTTTTTTCACCAACCAACCAGCACATAACTTTGCTTTATGTGTGTTTCTGTTTAAAGCCATCTTATTTAATATATATTGCCGATTCATTAACGTTGAACTCTCAGCCAGCAGCATTATAACTCATGCTTGAGCAAAGCTTGTCTAACACCTGTGTCCTCTCTGTAAAGGACATCATTAGACAGCGCTAGGCTTAGGGGTCATTTTAAACGCAAAATAACCAAGGGAAAGCACAAAAATGCAAAACACACGGCACTAAAGAGACTGCTGGGAGGACCCTTGCTTGGAACAGGAGCTGGAACTGGAAGGCAGACCGTTTGCCTGGTTCATTTCAGCTGGGAACGCGAGCAGCGGGAGACTCCATTTTTTTCTTTTTTTTTCTTTTCTGGGAATGACCACAAAAGTGTGGTGAGTGTTGATTTTAAGGTTATAAATAAATTTTAGTGAGTAGGTGAATTTGCAAATACGGAATCAGAGATGATGATTGACTGCAATGCAGTGACAGGGCCTGACCCGTGGTTGGCACACGGCACTAACTTTTAGGGCTGTGTCCTCATCCTACCAACTGTCTCACTTGGTGGCGATGGCCGTGTCCCCCTGCTTGGCCATGAGCCCCCTGTGGGCAATCGTGGTGCTCTCTGTTGAAGTCCTAGGTGAAGGGCAGCACAGAACTCGGCCCAGAACCCCACGTACTCGTGTGGATAAGGGCAATTGACTTAGCTTTGGACTCTGAGCCCTCGTCTGTAAAACGGGAAGAACAGACCCGCCTACCACCCTACGTGTGGAGAACCTCAGCAAAGGAGATGCCCGGGAAGGGCCAGAACTTTCTTGGTAGATGCTACTAAAAGGCCCTCAAGACAAAGGCCAGCGAAGATTCCCATTGTTTCAGGGCTGTCTTCACTTGCCCTTCCACCCACCCAAGATGCGGACCCAGGACCGGCACGCCCCGCGGAACTGAGCGCCAACCCACTTTCTGGCCATTAATCTCGAAGAGTCTATCAGGGCCATTTGCATTAGCCCATCTTAAAAACCCCAGCTGGGCCCCAGTGGGCCAGAAGTGGGCTCGGGAAACAGTGCTGCCGTACCAGCTAGAGGCTGAGGCCCCGTGGCGTCCAAACTCCCTCTTGGACCAAGCCCTGCAACACGCCATCTGTACCCAAGCCAACCTGACTGTGGGGGCTGCAGGAGGACATCGTGGATGGTCACCACTTGAGAGGGACACTGGGAAGACTGCACCTCCTACCTGAGACCAGGGTTAGTGATGGAGGCACACTGACTGGCGGACTCCCCGCCCTCAGCCCAAACTCTTGGGTGGGTTGGGAACAGCCCAGCTGGGTCTTTGGATCCGGAGCTTGGGCGGCTGGCAGAGCCCAAGCACGCAAGTGTGATGGAGTATGGGAGGCGGGGCGAGAGTTCTGCAGACAGACTGGGCACCCGCCCTCCTCCCCTGCCTCCCCCAACACACAGACTGTCCCTTCCGTGATGACCATGCAGCTTTCTTAATGGAACACAATCGCTGAACTTGGTACATTTCAAGCACTTCAACCTTCCAGGACACCAGACTGCTGATGAAAACCATCTTCCGTGGGCGCCATGTTAATGAGAGGCCAAATTTCATATGCTTGCAAACTTTCCCCCAGCCTCCTGCTGGACTGCACCCCGCCTCTCCTCCCCCGTGCCCCAATAAAAGGCTGCATCAGAGAGGGAGAGAGAGAGGGAGAGAGAGAGAGAGAGACAGACAGAGAGAGAGAGAGAGAGAGAGAGATTTCCATAATTTATAGTATGGGCATTTCACTGGGGACAAGCGCTAATCTGTACTCACCGATACATTTAAGAAAATGCGTCCTCCTGCAAGCCTGCACCATTTATGACTCTTGGCACAAACCGCAATGCTCAGTCTTCAATTAAGGGACACCTTAGGGTTCATTATCACACAGTCGCTCCCTGTGAACCATGCCAAATGCTGTTTTGGCACAGAGCTTGGAAGATGAATTAGAAGGAAGCCTTCTCTGTAATGCCCTCTCCCTAATTCCCTTTCCCATCATCAGCGTTTATGCCCTCCTCTGGCTCGACCCCTCCTTCCTTCCAAGTGGCTTTTACTATTCAATTTCTCAACGTCAAACTCGATTCTCTAGAGGTGTAGTTAAAGATGCCACATCTCCTCTTTATCTTCCGGCTCTCAACAGGCCTCAGAATGGCTGCAGATGGGCTGCTCTCCATACCCCTTTTTGGCCTAAAGAAGCCACAGATGCTTTTTTTCCCCTCCTCTTAGAGCCTGGGGTAGAGAAAAGAAAAGGGACCAGAACTGGAAACACACACATGAGAATGAGCCATAAGGAGGGTTCTAACAGGATCCTCCTAGCAGCACTGTGTCTGAACGGAGAGAGGCCTCCGTGTACAGCGAGCGGCAGAGGCAGGGCACGTTCGGCACGTTCGCAGTCAAAGGGGAGAGCTGTGCTCAAAGCCGGTTGCTTCCATCAACGGGCAAGGAAGCAGGAAAAAAAGGAGTCGAGGGCCGATCTCCTTTGCTCCTCAATAACCCTGCAGTCCAGGGCCCACACTGTCCCCGTGTGTCCTGAAACCACAGGACCCTCCACGGTGGTTTCAACCTATGGGTAAGGACACCCCCTTTTTGTTTCCTTAACGAAAACAGTGAAACAAAATGAGCACAGTCGCCGGCACTTTCCAGCTCTCTCAGCAGCTCAGGGTCCCACAGCCGGTCCAGGGCTGAGAGTAAACAGCACCCACACAGGGAGGGAGCAGGCTGCGGGCCAGACTGACTGCTTCGGTCCCCACTTCTCAGGCGCACGTGTGGGGAGGTGTGTGGAAGGGAGAGGGCGAGCCGCGCTGACCCCCTTCAATGAGTCTTCCAGCCCCACTTGGGATGGCAGCACCTCTGCGCAAGGAACCTCGTGGTTGACTTCTTGGCGTCACACCCACATCGAGAGAGGAGCAGATGTGACAGGTAAGAGGGGCTGAGGTAAGCAAGGCTCTCAAGTTAAACCGTTAGATTACACAAAGCCATGAAGATAAAATTAACTTAAAGAAGTAGCTACAGACGTAGGCTGTGCACCAGCTAGGTCGCGCCGACATAGCGCAAGACGATCGGCCAAGAGCGGCCAGAATCCTCGCCTTTATCTCAGGGGGCAGCGGGCAGGGGCAGTGGGAGGGACAAGCAAACGGAGAGCAAACAGACTAAAAATACTTTGCCCACAAGATGTCTTGTGGAAATTTTATTATGTAGAGTGTAAAATGAATTGTCAGTCCAATAAAAACAACACTTTTTTAAAAAAACAACATGCATAACATTTTCCAATTGCCTTTTTTAATAGTTAGACATTTCAAGCATTATAAGGAAAATAAGGAGAAAAACCCCAGACACTGTAACTTCAGTATATCTCAAACGGAATGTCCCCCAGGTCAATTGAAAAACGCGAGAAAAAATAGCTTCAATTCCGTTTTTCTTTCCTTTAAAAATACATGTTATCTGTACAAGATACGCTACAGTAAACACTGGAAATCATATTATCCCTTTTATTAAATCAAAATTATTTAATTCATATTGTGGTTAATGCTAGATTTATTTATTCATCTAGTTAATTTGACAAATATTAAGAAAATATTTAAAAGAAAAATGCAAAAAACACCTTGGAATTAAAAAATAGTTACTACATTTTTATGCGGTTTAATGTTCCACAGTGTTTGTTAAAAGTTATATTGAATTTATTTTTAATATTAAAAATAACAGTATTTATATTTCTGAGAGAATAGAGAAAGGTTTTTTTGTTTTGTTTTTAAAACAAGCTTGGAGGTCTTAGATACACAATTGCAATCGGTAGGTAATGGAGACATGAAAAAAACGTCTGCTAAACACACAAACACATTTTTATATTATTACCCCTTTAGAACTCTAGAAATTATACAAACCCTATAAAATGCCCCCTCCCGAGCCCTGTTGGACAGCAGTACAATTATCTGTCTCAATTCAGAATTCACATAATTAATTACAATACATAATAGTTCAGTTTTAAAAAAAATGCAATAAAACCAGACAGCCAAGATACAAGAAATTAGAAGTAAAACATTTAATGAATTTACACATTTAAGAATATTTAAATACTGTTTAAAATTTTTTTTAAAGAATTTGTTACAAGCCACCTAAGACTTCCAAGCCACTTTCTGTTGCGACAGAAAAAACTGTAAATAAGAAGACATGCAAACAAAACAAAACCAAAACACACCATGTTGAAACGTCACTGCTCTGCGGCACATTCTGGTGTCCGAATTTGCAGGTATTGCTCCAAAAGGAATGCCAGAGCTTACACATTTGAAGTAACAAACAAAAGTAACAAAACAAAAATTATCAGCAATTTTTAGTAACTGATTTTCCCGATTTTTAGAAAAATTCTGTTAATCTAGTGTTTCACAGAAAACAAAGGTTCTTCATCAAAAGGTTTGCACATCTAAAAACCTCTGTTACAAATAGGTTTTGCTCACAATGGTTTCAGGGGCGGCGGGGAAAGGGGGCTGCAGGCCACTGTCCTACTGTTCCTGTGGAAGGAAGGGGGAGAGCAGTTAGTCCGACGGCGGGTTCTCAAGTGCTGGCCTGAGGTCGGGGGCTGTCTGCAGGGAGGTGACAGGAGCTGACACACATGCACGCACGCACGCCCGCGGGCACGCGCCATCCTTCCGGGCCTCGTCATGGGATCTGGCCCAGACAAAACCTCTCTTGTACAGGAGGCCCCGGGGCACCGCCTTCCACAGGGGATGCTGGGCGGGGGGGAGGGGAGTGAGCGAGTGATGCCTCTCAGTCACCTGGCACCTGCCACCTGTTCCCACCAGGCCAGACACAGAGGGCCATTTTGGCAGTGAGGTGAACGACTGGCCTTGGGTCCAGGGCCTGTGGTAACTGACACACTGTCCATAGGGACCAGACTGGCATCAGTCAGCACTGATGGCCTGAGAAATGCACCTGAGATGTGACCTGCGGGAGCAGTCGGTCCTCTTCCGTGCATTTATAAGAAAACCATTCTGGGCCTCTGATTAGACTTCAGGCTTCCAGGCAGGGCCCAGCCTTCAGAGGGTATGGACTAGCCCTACTCCTGCTGCCCCTCCCTGCTGCCCGGGGACAAGCGTGACGGCCTGGCCACACCACCCTTTTCAAGAACAAGCCTGGAGAGTGACCCCAGCGCTGGTCTTACTCCCTAGTCGGTGCCACGCTTGCCCAGGGTCAGCTAAGTTTGGCACGCTCCTTTACAGCTGGGGGACCCGGGGTCCAGAGCAGGAAACAGTGCCACTCAGCACCGCGCGCTGGGTCTGGATTCGAGGGAACATCAGGCTCGTCCTGGCAGGGGCTCTGCCCAAACAGTTCTTCCACTTGGCTCAAACCTGTCCTGTCTGGGGCGAGGAGGGGGCCGGGGAGGCTGCCGTGGGGCGCTCTGCAGACGGCGGCCGTGCTGAGCAGTGCCGGGGCCCACGCGGTCCCTCCGCAGCCCAGGGGCCCCGTGCTCGGGCCCCGGGGTCAGGCACACGCAGAAGGCTTGGGAGGGGGGTCGGGGTTGGTCTGGGGAGTCTTGGCAGTGCTGGATCGGCTACAGACCTGGCTGTGGGCCTGAGCTTGCCCTAATGTTTGCCCGTAGAACGCGACCTGCTGTCTGTAATATTCCGCCCAGGCCATCGTGTAGTCCGGCGGGGAGCTGGCCTGAGGAGCGGCGCTGGCGGCGTGACCTGATGGACAAAGCAAAGCACGGGTTACTGGGAGCAGGGACGCGCCTGTGGGAGGCAAGGACACCGTCAGCCTGGAAGGATCCCTTCCCGAAGCCTCGGGGGCATCCGGGACAAGCGCCCGATGCTCACGCTCTCCCTCCAGACCCTCAGCGAGCTGCGCCGGGACTGCTCAGCCCGAGCACTGCCGCAGAAGCGCGGTTATCAGCCTGGCCTCGGCCGGCCCCCGCTCCACTCCTACAAGACCTTCGTGTCTGTCTCCTCTCTCCAGAATCACATTCTCTGCATCTGTCTGCCTGTCCTGCCGGCTCCCAGTCAGTGCCCTCGGCCGGAGGGGGAGGAGGGAGGGCGAGAAAGCGGGCGCCCCGGCACGGGGGTGTGTGCACCTGTGCAGGGCATCCCGGCCCATGCGTGTCTGGGAATCTGGATGGGGGGCTCTGGGAAGGCTTTCACCAGGTGCTCCAGGTGACGGTGACCTCCCTGACCCCCACCCTGGCCCCCAGAAGGGTACTGACCTGGTAATGATCCCAAACACAGGGTGAACGTTTCTTTGACGGCCTATGATCTCAGCTCTTCCAACTAGCAAGTAACACCCTTCAGACTCAAGATACGTGAGACACCTCCTTCCAACAATACCCAAACATTCTGGTTCAGCAGTTTTGGGATTCGCACCAGAGACCTTAGTACTAATTTTAAATGATTCACTTAGGGTATTTTTTTTTTGTTTTTGGTTGTTATTAGGTTTCCTCCTCCTCTTTTTTTTTTTTTTTTTTTTTTTTTTTTGCGGTACGTGGGCCTCTCACTGTTTTGGCCTCTCCCGTTGTGGAGCACAGGCTCTGGCCATGGCTCACGGGCCCAGCCGCTCTGCGGCATGTGGGATCTTCCCGGACCGGGGCACGAACCTGTGTCCCCTGCATCGGCAGGCGGACTCTCAACCACTGCGCCACCAAGGAAGCCCTCCTCCTCCTCTTTTTAAAAAGACTGGCTTAGTTAAGAAAACTGGCACAGTTAGGAAAAGAGCTTACTTAGGAAGAAAAGCAACTCAGCACCTGCTCCGACCCTGGACTCCCTGCTCTGAGTCTCACCACGCCCCTCCTCTTCACCTGTCCTGAAGCGGCCTTAGAGCTGGGCAGCGGCAAGACCGCAAGGCAGTCAGGAAACGGCTCCCGGCTGGTCTGAGTCCTAACCAGGTGGTTCTCAAGTGGACGGCCAAGGCTGCGACTATCCCTGAGGGTAGGTGTCATGCCCTTCCGGGCCCTTTAGAGTCCAGGAGAGAAGCGCGAGGACTGGAGGACGGCAAAGGACGACCGCGCGTCTCCCCTGACAGGCACACGTGGGGAGAGGGTGGTAAAGGTGGACGCGGAGATCCGACTCACACAGGGAAAGCGGGAAAGAGAAAAAGGGGTCAGGGAACCATGGCCTCTGAGGTCTACAGTCCTGGGGGCTGTGTGGCCGGGGAGCTGCTTGTTAAGAAGGGCCAGCGCACTCACTCTGTTTTCTGTAATAGTCTTCCCAGGCCTTGCTGTAGTCGGGCTGGCTGCTCTGCGGCTGGCTCTGCTGGCCTGGGCGAAGAACACAAAAGCAGTCAGGCCTCCGGGCTCCCGGGGCCTCGGCCCCCAGCCCGCAGGCTCCAGGCCCTGCTCTCTGCACTCACTCCCTTGCCCCTGTGGCCCGGGGTGGGGGGGCTGGGGGAGGAGCCAGGCCGACCCCCAGGAGGGCCTCCACCCAGGCCAGCGAGGCTGGGGCTGGCAGACGGCTGCCCCGCAAGGGCGACCAGCAGGCAGGGCCTCAACTCCCTTCAGTCGGGGACGCTGGGCTGCCACGAGCAGAGCCCCCGGGGCCAGAGTGCTGTCTGCGGCTCCCTGGATTGGCCTGCAAACCGACAAAGAATCCGAATGGCGCTGACCACTCCCTTTCCCTGGCCCTTCTGTCCAAGGACTGATGGCTTTGCCTTTGCACGACGAGAACTACAGGGGACACACAGGGGAAGTGCCCAGAGACTGCGCTCAAGGTGACGACAGAAGACGGGGTACACACCTGACCCCCAGCCTCGCGCCTGTCCGGGGTGAGGGCGAGGACGTGTTGGGGGTCGTCCCCGCCCTCCTCTCCACATCACTGGGGGCAGAAAGGCTGGGCTGGGGGGAGCAGAGCAGCAGCCCGCCCAGGGGCACGGGGGGCGGGTAGTGTTTAAAAGACTTGACCACAGCTGGAAGTCAGGACCCTCCTTCTGCCAAGGGCAGCCCCCGCCGTCGGTTAGAATCACAGCCTGCGGCAGGCAGGAAGGACGTGCTCAAAAACACATTTCACGGCACAATGCTTTCCCTAAGAGTTAATTTCCTCAAGGCTGAAGAGGGGCGCAGGCACGAGGACAGTTGGTGTGTGTGGGGGGGACCCCTCCTCCCCGCACTGCGGCAGGACGGGACTCGGAGCTGGACGCTGGCACCAGGAGAAGGCAAGGCCTGGGCAACGCGGCAGCAGGAACTGCCCCCTCAGACACGGAGGCTGTGGGCAAGTGGGATTTTTCTTCGGACCCAAACCAATTCTCCATTCCCCTGAATGAACCAAGCGACACCACAGGTGAAGGCTGGTGCGTGGTGCACGGGGCAGGCGCTAGCTGCGTTTTCTCTCGCTCAGCCCACGTACCTCTGCCAACCCCTCGCCCGCCTAGCCTGAGGAGGCAGCAGGGCGGGCTCTGCGGGAACTGCCCCCTGCACGGAGGTGGACGTGTCCCCTGCAGCTTCAACGCGAAGCCTCCCCACAGTCTAGGGCTTCTCCCAGGTCCTCTGTCCTGGGCGATGGGCACTGGGGAACCCTATGTGGGTCGCCTCCCACCCTGGGGGTGCTCTCTGATGGAACAGGAGGAAGCGAAACACGCCCGGGCTGCGGGCTAAGTGAGCACAGTGAAATGGGGAGGGTGGAATCTGGGTGGTGTGTAGGTGTTCGTGGTGAAGTTCTTTAAGATATTCTGCACGTTTAAGGTATTTCGTAAGAAAGTAAGAAAGGGGGAAGAGAGGGAACAAACACAACCATGCAATTTCAGAGCTCACAAGTACTTTAGAAATCAAATCCAAACCCTTCATTTCACAGATGACAGAACTGGAGCCCTAGAGAAGCGGGGACATGCCTCAGGCTGCCCAGCACTGCTCCAGACGCGTGGGGGGGCTTCTCCAGCTGTGAACCTGACCAGGCGCCCCGGGGCAGGGTCTCACACCCAGCATTCTGCTCAAGGGGAAAGGGGTGGAACCCCGGGCCCAGCCCCTTGTGGGCAAAGCTGCAGCGCGTGTCCTGCAGCCTGGTGCTCCGAGGGGAGCCTGCAGACGTGCTGAAGAGCGCTTTCCAAACACCACCAGGCTGGCCCTTCAGACGTCAAAATAACCTAAGGTAAGGTTTTTGTTTTGTTTTTGTTTTTGTTTGGAAGGCTGTGCAAGATGGGCTCTACCAGCAGTAAAACTCAAGGATGACTCCTAAAGCTGACGTGGGGGCCAGAGAGTGGGAGGGGGTTTAATTCCAACGAAAACCTTCTCTTTTACGATCAGTTTTCTTAGAGAGCACATTCTCTAATCACGCGCTTTCTGGAGGTTCAGGAGATAGAGACCCTTCCTAAGATGGTGCTGGGGAGGAGAGGGAGAAGGCCACCTTGAGGCCAGACGAGGGGAGCAGGCAGGGCACCCATTAGGCGGGGTTGCTTGAAGAGGCTGCAGCAGTGGAAGGGGCCGAGGGGCAGGAGGGGCTCAGGTCAAACCACACTCTCAGGGCCCACAGGCCTTTCGGACCCGTTTCTGGGGGACCAGAGTGACGGAAGGCTGCAGCTGAGAAGGTGGGCCAGGAGAGAGGCGGGGACCTTGTCCCCGCCCAGCAGGCCTGTCCCCGGGGGGCATCCCACCTCCTTCCGAGTCACTTACTTGGAACCTGCTGTGTGGGCTGCTGCCACGCCTGGTAGGTGCTGCCCCAGCCCTGGGTCAGGAAGGCCGGAGGACCACTGCAGAGGACAAGAGGACTCATTCCAGGGAAGGCCACACACCGCGCCCCCGCCCCAGCCCCCGCGGCAAGCACAGCGCCCTCTGCTGGAGACGCGGCAGGGCGGAGTAAAGGCGGCCTACCCACCTCACAGGCGCGCTGTGAGGGCTTCCGTTCACTTTAGCGGCCATGTTTGGGAAGCACCCTGAGCTCCTCGGAGGAAAGGTGCTAAAAGAAAGTGGAAAACAAATAAAGACAACACAACGGCTTTTGCAAAAACAAGCAAACAAACAAACAAAAACCCTCCCGCCACCCAGCCCCAGGGCAGTGAGCTCTCCTAGGGGATGCTGGCGGGACCACAAGACCCTCCGTCCTCTGGGAAGGCTCTCGCCCCAGCACTGGTCACTGAGCAACAGACAGGCCAGAGGGACCACCAGTGAGAGAGAAGGAGAGGAGTCCTGCCCACGCCCAGAACTTGCGGCTTTCAGCTGGCACTCCCTGGAAGTAGCTGGAAAAGGAGGAGCCCTTGGGGGCAGTGAGTTCTTCCAGGCAAGAAAAGACTCACTTCTGATGCGGCGCGGCAGGTGGCTGGCTGAAGGGGCCCTGCGCGAAGGCTCCGGGCGCTCCGAGACTGGCACCCTGTCAGGACACAGAGGGAACTCTCACCTCCTGTCGGCTGCGCCTGCACCCTCTGCCCAGGCCCACCCCGAGGCAAACCACAGCTTTCGGGGAGAGACAAGTGAAGTAAAGACACCCTGTGGCACTCGCACTAGCCTTCCTGCCCACAGTGGGCTTCATTTGCGGAAACAGCTTCTGCCCCTTGAGCGACCGATACCACCACACAGCCAATACCGGCACCACCACAACTGCCCTAGCGTGTCGCCCTGGGGGTAGGGACCGACCTGCTGACTGTCCCGTCAATTCAGGCTGGCCCACGGCTTTCTGCCATTCTACGTCCCCTTTGAGGTGAGCAGTGGCCAATATGTCCTCCATCAACACTCCCTTTCTTTATCTGCTTTGAGGTGCCTGAAACTAAAGCCAGAGTCAATGAACGCTGCCTGCAGGGCTGGCCGCCGGGGCGATGCCAGTGGGAGTCCGGGGGCAGTGCTGGGGGAAGGCTGCCGGCCCTGGCTGCTCATCTACGCCTGCAGGGCCAACGGCTCGGGGCCTGGGCGAGCTCTGCGCGTCTGGGCCTGGCCCTGGTGTCCCTGCGCCCCGACCTTCCCCCTCAGCAACATGGGAGGGGGCTGTTGCCCTCACATCACGTGAGGACCGAGAGCCACAGGAAGTACAAGGTTCTGGGGAGAAACAGGCGCCTTGGACATCCAAATGAAAACCCAGCTCTATCACCCAGGTGGGGAAAGGACCTTGTACGTACGCCCACTTTCTCGTCGATGAGATGTCTGGCCAGCTCGATCTGCTGAGGAAGGCCCCTGATGGTGAACATCCGCAGGCTGGGGTCCGTGCTGGGAGGCGGGTTCCGCTGAAGCTCCACGTGTGCTCCTGAATGCTGGTTTATGCTTTTGATGTTCTCGCCCCCTGTGGGCAGGACACAGAACAGTAAGTGGCTACAGTTCTCTCCTCTGGAGAAGGAATGGGTATTTTCTGCACACCAGTGCTCGTCCTAAGAGTAGACAAGGACTTCCCATTTATACTTTAAAACGGCTCTTGTAAAAACCAGAGCTGTCTCATTTGTGAAGCCAGACTTGTGAAGCAAAGCTGAGGCGCAATGATACCACGTGGCACCAGCTGGTCTCCATCTCAGTGTCCTACGCAGAGGCCTGGAGTGGCCCAGAAGCCAGGTCTGGGCCTTGGCCCACAGATCTGCACACCGTGAGCTCAGCTCTGGAGAAGGCACTCCATCCTTCTCAGCATGAGAATGGTGACCTGATGGCCCCTCCATGGCACAACGCGGGCCTTCGGCCCCGGTGTGGGCCACCGCACTGCTGTCTCCCGCCCTCCACAGGTCAAACAGACGGCCACAGGCCCCAACAATACCCAGAGCCCACTCAAGCCTTTAATATCCCATCCTGTCTCTTCTCAAGTCTCTTCTTCCTCCGTGGGTGGGGCACAGGTCTAGACAGAGCGGCAGCCTGAGAACGGAGGTCACAGAGGCCTGGGTGGAGTGGGGCTAATGAAAATGTAGTTGGACTCTTTGAAAAACCTGTGAGAGTCCCAGTCTCTTAATGAAATTTGCGTAACAAAAGCTCCACCAGTGTAACAATGGTTTGATTCTTCTCTTCAAATTTCACAGAACTTACAGATCAGCTCTGCTCCATTGGGGTGGCGGAGCCAGAATTCAAGGAAAACTTGGAGCACAGAGTTCTGCAGAACTGGAAAAAGACGATGTGTATAAAATCTGATGCAGGGTACCAGGGAGCCCCAAAGGGTCAAAGCGAAGACTAAAGGCCAGTCTCTGTGTCACCCCTCCCCACCCAGAGTCGAAACTAAGCTGCAGTGACATTTCTCGTTTCATTGTAACATGTCCACAATCCTTCAAACTCCCAACCTGCCCTCCACCGGCCCTGCTGGAGAGCCACGTCTGAACAAAAGCATCGAGGAGTAGGTAAGTAAGGGACACCAAGAGCAGGCACGGCTCATCTCATCCAGAAAGCATGATGGGATTCTACGAGGGTCAGGATGCAAAGATGGAGCCTGGGTCCGGCCATTCTTCCTGAAGGAAGTGTGAGCGGCCCTTACACCGTAGTAAGGAAACCAGGAGACAGTCGGCATTCAAGAAAGCTTGGTTCAAACGTTAGTCTGGGCAGGATGTTAGCTCGGTTTAGGGTAGTTTGAAATTTAAAAGCAAATTAAAAAAAAGAAAAGCCCAGCAGACCGAAGTGTTGTACGCATGGTTTTCTTGAAGATCTGCTGCAATTTAGGGGACGTGTCCCTGCGTTGTCCACCTTGAGCCTTGAGCAAACACGTGGTCTCAGGGGCGGCGCCAGCCAAGGCAAGAGAGTCGCAGGGAGTCTTCAGCAGCTTCACTTTGCTTCCAGGTACGTGCGAGCCCCTCCCAGCCCCCCGACTACCGACCTTTACTCAGGTCATGAATTTTACGACCTTTGCATCATGGAAAGTAAGCAGCTTCGCTCCCAGGCAGGAGTGCTCTTAGGGAGCGCCGAAGAGCTAAGAATAGGCGGAGACCTTCCCACTGCCACCCAGCACTTGAAGGGACCCCCACCCCACCCTCTGCCCAGACCCCTCGGTCCCGGAGACAAAAGCATGGAAGAGCGCGCGTGTCTGGAACGCAGAAGCCCACGGGCCCAGACCGGCTCCCCTCCATCAGGCACTTGGACCAGCAGTCCCAGACTCCTCCCTGAGGCCTCAGGCCCATGCTAATAAGGCGAGGAGGCACCGCAAAACTGCACGGGGCCGGAAGGAGTTAATTTAAGTTCATCTTCCTTTAAGATGAGGTCGCCAGCTTGGCACATGGTGGCCGTCTACAGGCTCATTCAGCAGCCTGCTCCATTCTTCCACCTGACGGGGGGGCAGAAGCGACCCACCAGTGGCCCCCGGCTGGATGTGAAATTGTAAAGCAATTAATCAAACCTGCTAAAAGGCTTGGCTGACAAGAGCAGGGCTGGCCACACTATCTGTCACTATTGCTGTGTTTATCATGGAAATCCAGCAGGGGCCCAGGGAGGTGCAGCGTCTGTCCAAGGGCTGCAGGGCCTGCCTGCGTGTGGCTCCCCTCACCCCGCGCCTTTCCCAAGAAACAGGAAGACCTCATACCCAGCCCCTGGGGCGGGGAGTTACAGAAAGGCCCCTGCTCCTGCCTAAACGAAACTTAGCCTGGCTTCCCAAGGCTGATACTGGAGCACCAGGACACAGCATCAGTTACTGCTACGTTCTGCTGTCTCCTCCCTCTGGGGATCGCTCAGGATGACTTTGTAGAGGACAAACTATGAGCGACTGTCCTGTGAGTACCGAGGTTTCACTGACTAGGAGGAACCGTCACAGTGAAGACAGAAAGGCTTTGCCAGGTCTAGAGACGACACTTCCCATGAAAACCTCGCTGACAAAACGGTTCTCAAAAAGCAAGAAAAACCTAGATCTGATTCTTGAACTCCAGGCATCAGCTGGATTTAACCTCATGGCAGCAGGCCAGCTGATGGCCTGGGCAGCACGTCTGACTTATCACAGCATTTGGGCAGCCAACAAAACAATGTCCATTAAACACCTCCCAGCATGTACGCCCTGCCAGAAAATTAAAACAAACCTACGTCGTTCCTACACCTCTGAGAGGTTAACCACCCAGGGACAACATGGATACAAGAGAGAAACATTTTAGAAGAGCATAAAACACACACTGTCCAAGAGTGGGACCCAGTGCAGATTCTGGGAGGTGAATGAGGGGGACAGGAGGAATTCCAGCCCTGTGCCAGCTCGTGAGGATGTGCCACGGCAGCCTCAGCTTTCTGCTGGCGAAGACGTTCCCAAGTCAGGTTCCACGGGATGCTAGCACCCCTCCAACAGCTAAGAGATGTCTGGTGATCACAGAAACTGGGGAAACTCTAGGGAGAAAACTGTATTTGTTTCTTCCGTATGTTGCCAAACACATAAAAAGGGAATAAATGAGCAAATACAAAACCCAATGCTGAACATGAGTTTCCCACCAGGTCAAGGGCTTTGCTTAGAGAGCAGAGAAGCTAAGCCCACTGCTCCGCGAGCCCCAGACCTGCGCTCGGCAGCCTTCCTTGGTCAAGGTCAGCCCAGGTGAGCCAGCAACAATGGCCTAGAAACCTGCCTGCTCTCTCGCTCGCTCTTCGCTGAAGGAGAGGAAGGAGCCACATTAGCCATTAATGAGGGTTTCTACCCAACGTCCTCTAAAATGCCTAGAAACAACTAACAAATCAATTTTTATTTCCCTCCACAGGGTGCCTGATACTCTTGGTAAATATGTTGAAAAGATAAAAACCACTTCCACATGTTGTGTCAATAGAGAACAAATACCCAAATCCAGTAAGGAAAAAAGTGACGCACTCGTCAGAAAGCAATCTTCGCTTGAGGAAATGATCTTAACGGTTCCTCTAAGCTCCCTGGAGGTGAGTTAATCACCAATCAGTCGATCGACAAACACTCAGAGGCCCCTCACCTGTTCAGGGTGCCTCTTCAACAACCTAAGCTGCTTCCATAGGCAGCGGGTCTTCCTGACCATCTGTTTACACGCTGTAATGAAGTGCTGGCTTTGCCCCATTTGTGAGGGCCCAGGCAGAGGACGGTTCCCGCAGAAGGCAGCTGATGCCTCGGACCTGGACCCTCAGTCAAGGACAGCAAGCAGAAGGAACTTTGTGCTCCAAAGGTATTGGACGTGGCCTGTCTGCTCTCAGGTCAAACACCTGGAAGGGGAACGCCGAACTCCAGCAACTGCCTCTTACCTTTGCCTATGACGAGGCCGCACTTATCTGCCGGCACTGTGTAGGTTATCTCCTGGATGCCACCAGGGTTTCCCACGCTCCAGTCACCGCGGCCACGGCCTCTTCCTCTGGCTACCGCCAGGCCTCCGAAGCCATCTCTTTCCTGGGAAGGAAGCAAAGCTCAGGTGACATTTCTGTCACTGCCACCAGCACTATTTTTCATCTCCGGGGAGGAGGTTAAGTGACAGGATGTAATCAACGCCACACATTAGAACCTGAGCACCTTTCCACATTTCAGATTCTGAAGTGCTCTTTACAAGTAGAATTAACACAGATCACAGGCGCATTCAAGAAGACGTGCGCGGATAAATCACGTGGTTACATAAACAGCACACACACACCCGACTAAAAGAGGCAGTCAGATATAAATTCCGAAGTCTAAAGCCCGATGCCCTTATCCCTGGAGTTTTAATTACTGGGCCTTAATCTACAGGCATCAGGAGCTGGTTTTCTTCTCAACGCTGGGCCTACCAGAAACCAGATATTAGATGCTGAAGAGCTATGAGCTTTTGAAAGTGACACATGAGTAGCAAGGATGACTTCTGACCCTCTCCCGACAAAGTTGTTACAGAGAACAATTCAGACGCCGCTCTAAGAGCCAGAACACCCTGCAGTTCAACCAGCAACAGGAATAAAAGAGTTTTAAAGAAAACTTGCTTGTCTCGCTCCCCAAGAGAGGGAGGAACAAGCCAGGCCCATCCGCCCACAGTCCGGGGCTGGAGAAGTCTCCCGACTTATTCTCAGTTTCCCCACCAGAGAGCGAAACCCACAACCAACACCTAAGCAAGGAAGATTCCTTTCACTCGAGGGCGAAACACCCCATTCCAGCCTTTGTCCTTTGAGTCACTTTGGAGCAGCAACATTTACAATCTTGGAAAGGTTGAAGGCGAACCTGGTCAAGCTGAGAGCTCCTCCAGGGAAGGGAGAAGCTGAGCAGGCATTCGGCACAGCCTACTCCTGTCGACTGAGGGTAAACTGAATGTTTACCCAGAATGGAAACCCGCAGAGCGCCGAGCTCACTGGAGTGCTTTCTGTTGCACTCTGCTTGCATGAGCGACAAATGACAAGCAAACAAGGTGATTTTAGGGATTTATGTTAGAACACAAACATCGTGGCCAACTTTCTGGGTGTGCCACAGATTCTCAAAGACAAGCTGTCCCCTCATCATCTCACGGCCTTTGCAGTCCTGGGATCATCAGTTCTTACTACTAAAAAGGATGTCAGAGATGAATTAGTGACGCTTCTCTGAACTTGTGTCATCCTAAGAACTGCCTGGGGCTGTGGGTGAGATCCAAGCCACCCTCTTGGATACTCTGATTCAGGAGATCTGGGGCGGGGGGTGGGGTCTATAAACCTGTAACCTCAGCAGGTGCCGCCAAATGACTTAGGGGATGATGTGGGGTGCATCACCTGGTACAAAGCCCTTGGTGTGCTGCTGAAAAAACTACGCCAAGAGGAGCTCAAAGGCTCGCTGAAGGTCACATGAAAAATGGCAGAGCTGGGATGGTGGTTTCTAATCTCTGGCTTCTTTCTTCAGCTCCTATTATTCTCAGACTTTTCCTACAAACCTGGGGGACATGATGTGCCAACCTGCCACCAGCTACAGTAGTTCTCCAGAGCAATTTACAACGGGGGCAGGTGTATCCTAACAGCATCACACAAGCCTGCTCACATTCCAGAGAAAGACGCGCATGAAGACAGTGTTAGGATTTGGGCAGATCATGAAGTGCCTCTGAAAGCTGAGATTAGACTTTACTTTTACACTAAACTGTTTGAAACCTGGCAATCTGCACTGTGACATCCCACAGACAGTTTAAATAGTCAGAAACTTTGTAAAAAAAAATCTAGATTCTGAGACAATAAAGGCAGAAGAATAATAAACTAGCAGGAAAACAAAAACAAAAATGAAGGCGGGAAAGAGACAGATGTAGACAAGCCCATGGCTATAATCTTGGAGGGAGGTAACTGACAAGAGTACTGGTTTCCAAAACCGTGACTTGAGAGGGGGTGACTGCTCCAGGGTGTCGCCCCGAGAGCCCCAGGTAGCACCTGCTGCTCCTGCCGGCGAGATACTGAAGCTCCCGAGAGCCAGACCCACCTGGGCTGTAAGAATAAGCTCGTTGATGACATGTGCGGCATGCTGGCATCGCTCTGGGGGTCCCATGACCTGTGCAGCTCTCTCTGGACTAATACCATCATCTGTGGAACAAGGTGAGAGATGGGATTAGGAAAAGCCCAACTTCAGAAGGAAACAAACGTCAATCTGATTTGCAATCAATGTTCCTACCAGTGCCAAAGAGGGTAATAAGAACATCACCATATCAGGGAATCTTCTGCATAGGGAAACGGTGTACGGCTACATCTTTTTGCGTGATCCACGTCAATACTCATTTCTTATGCAATTACAGCCATTTAAAAAAGATATGACTACAGAAAACTAAATTAAACTTAAAAAAGAAAAAGTGCCAAGGAAAACAGAGTTGAGCTACAGCAGTATTTTCCCGAAGTAGTCCATCACGATGTTTTCCCATCTTCAGAGAAATGAGCGAAATAAAGACACTGTAGATGATATGCTCGTGAAGGTAAATTTATAAAATTTAAAGAACGGTCCTTGATTTTACGATTTTTTAATGGTTTTAAGTTATCTTTAATTTTATGAAATCAACAATAACAGTTTTTTTTTAAGTCTTTACTTGCAAAATTAAAAACTGGAAATGCTATTGTTGATCCCCCCCAATTTTACTAGTCCAAGGAAAAAAAGAAAAAAAGCCTGGACACCCCTGGGCTAGAGTGTTCTGGCACAAGAAGGGTGACCCGGCCAGCAAATCCACAGAAAGAAATGAGGGACCAGAGGACAAACCTAAACTGGAACTTTTGGTAACAGAATGTTGCAAAAGAGAGAGAGGGTGAGGGAGAGCAAAGAACACAAGTGGGCTAATAACAAAGTCCTTGTTTTGTGAGGTGTTCTTTAATTCTTCATAATGCTGAGGACTTCTGAGAACCATCAAAACCTACCTGGTTTGAACTGAATTCTCACACCGGCATCATTCTGGATCTTTTTGATCATTTCCCCATTTCTTCCTATTACAATCCCAACAGCAAACCTAGGCACAGACACCTAAGCACAGAGATACAAAACATCAGAGTTTTTCTGCAAACCTGGTGTGTGTGTGTGTGTGTGTGTGTGTGTGTGTGTGTGTGTGTGTGTATACATACAATGATTTTTATCACAGTGCATTTCTGGAAATGATACAATAAAGCATTTTTTTTTTCCTCTTAGGAAAAATACTGTGGTTGATGGCTGCATTCCTGTCCATTAAATGCATCCAATAGGTCTGAGACCTGATCAAAAATAGTTATAAAGATGAAGTAAAGTGAGAATAAACCTCATAGATAAAAGATTAAAAAAAAATTTTAAGATTAAAAGTTTATCTTCCAAATTTTATGAAATAAACATTAATGTACCATACACATTGATTATACTATGGTCCTATAAAATGCTTTTCTTTTCCTTCACTCTTTTATTGTAGTAAAATATATATAACATAGTATTAATCATTTTAACTATTTGTAAATACACACTTCAGTGGCATTAAACACACTCACAATGTTGTGTAACCACCACAGATGTCTACATCCCAAACCTTTTCATCATCCCCAATAAGAACTCCCGTGAAACCACAGTGCTTCCTTCCCCAGCCCCTGCTAACCTCTACTTCACTTTCCGTCTGTATGAATTTGCCTATTCTAGGTGCCTCACGTAAGTGGAATCATGACAACATCCATCCTTCTGCACCTGGCTTATTTTGCCAAGCATAACGCTGGCAGGGCCCATCCTCGCTGCAGCCGAAATACAGCAAGGATGTATTTCGATCCCATTCCACCTCATCAGTAAAACAGGCTTAGGAGTTTGATACTATCACAACAAAGGTCACCACGAAAACCTGGACTCGGGTCTTCATCTGGGCAGTGGGGTGCGCTCTGCAGCACAGCCCCCGGCCGGGGGGCATGGCCCCATCCCCTGAAATGCGTGCAGCTGGCGCTCCTCACTACAGCTGGCTGTCCCACTCCTTCCTCACAGCCACCCTGGGAAGCCAGTGTGCTCGGAGGGTTTTGCAGCTGAGCTGAGAGTTAAATAACTTGCTCAAGGTTACAGAGCTAACAGAAGCGTGCCCTACAACCTTAAACTTGCCTACTAACCTGTAACTCAAGCATACCTCTATACTGCCTCCTCCCACGCGGGAGCTGAAATCACCGCGCACACCTCGAAAATCAGCTTGGTCTTTTTCTCGGATGATCTCTAATACCATTTCTCTTGCTTGCTGCAAAAACACAGATAAAAGGCATTAAGGGAGACAAAATCCTGAAAAAAGACATGACACCAGGTGAAAGATCAAACCCTCTTAAACTGGGCTTAAAGCCTCAGGAGGTGCTCAGCCGTGGGAGAACTCACTATATTACGTTACCATTGTTACGTGGGACACGGGCAGGCTGCTACTGAGCAGTATATCGTGTATATCACATCTTAAATGACGTGTTCCTTACACTGTCCAAAATGTCCACACAGATAAGGGTTCACAGTCTAAGCCACAGCTGGGTCAGCACACTGGTGCTGGGTCAGAACTTGATGGTCGCTCCACCGTATTTCTGACGTGCTATTTCTTTCTAGTGGGCAAGGGTGGGGTCTGAGAGCTCTGACAGTGGGCAGTTTCCATGGGAAGGAAGACAGTAGCAACGCATCCCATGGCAGAGAAGCTCCAGGGAGGGAAAGGGAAAAGGCCAGCCTGGGAGCCCAAAAATACCTCCTGGCACTGAGAGCTCGAACGTCTTACCAACTGGCAAGAACCTCCCTCAACACCTGACTGTCTCTAAGGCGCATTCAGTGTCCTCACCCCCAAGGACGCACCTGAGTGCGCCCAATCCGCCCATGCCAGCACTGGCCCCGCAGGAGCCGTGCTAAGGAGCAACCGTGCACAACTCAAGGTCATGTGAGAACTGAAACTGAGTCCCAGTTCTGGAAAAATCAAACCAAATGAGAACAAGAAAACCCAAAACAGCAACGTCTCACGACATCTGTAGAAACTGGAACATGGACTGACTATAATATGATGTTATGGGATTACCGTTATTTTCTTAGGCCTGGTTTTATAGAAGCAAGTTTTATTCTTAGGAGATACATACTGCAGGATTTGGAGGTAAAAACTCACAGTATCTGCCACTTACTTACAGATGGTAAAGCAAAAAAATAAAACATCAACACACAAACAAAACAGTAAGTAGGTTGAGGGGATTCAGATGTTCGCTGCACTATCTTTTCAACTTTTCTCTATATTTGAAGTTTTTCAAAATAAAAAGTTGGGAAGAGGGGAAAAAAAAAGAAACCCAAAGAACAATATACCCTAAATACAGCAGACAGCTTCTTCATAATAAAAAACATGGAATACACAGTTTTAAAATAAAAAAAACACCGAAAACCTTTCTTTATAATAATTTTCCTGCAAATTCATGAAACATCAATGAAATAAGCTCTTTGCCCAGGTATTTTTTCTACAAAAGACAAAGCCAAACGTTCCACTGGAGAAGGCAGGAGTGGAGGGCTTCTGGGAGGCAGGCTTTCTGTGTCCAGCCAGCTCTCCCCTCTGTCCAAAGAGCTCTACGATACACAGCAGAGGAGTCCCACGCTGGACTGTATGAGCCGAGTGAGGAAGATTAGGTGCAGTCTGTTTTTTTTTTTTTTTTTATTAAAGCCCACCTGTTTACATCTAAAGAGGTTAGAAACTCTGGGGGACCTGACAGGGCAGTAGATAGTGAAGGGCTGCATTGCTGACGGGAACCTAAGCAAAGCAGCCACTGTAATCACCGGCCCTCAAACCTGTTTTAAAATCATTACTTTACATATAGAAACCTTGACCAAAAAAGAACTACCAGTGATATCATTTGAGTTCAGCTGAACGACAGCATTAAGAACTACAGGAGGGGCTTCCCTGGTGGCGCAGTGGTTGAGAGTCTGCCTGCCGATGCAGGGGACACGGGTTCGTGCCCCGGTCCGGGAGGATCCCACATGCCATGGAGCGGCTGGGCCCGTGAGCCATGGCCGCTGAGCCTGCGCGTCCGGAGCCTGTGCTCCGCAACGGGAGAGGCCACGACAGTGAGAGGCCCGCATACCGCGGAAAAAAAAAAAAAAAAAAAAAAGAACTACGGGAATTCTTTTGCCAGAGACTGGTAACCTCTGCTGGATCAAAGCCCCAAAGCCCCTGCAGAGGGACAGCTGTCGCTGACGGGCTGGCTCACCAAGGTGTGTCGCTCTGGAGCTACTCTAAATGCAGCGAAGGTCAGGCAGGCTGCAGCAGGCAGAAAAAAGAGCGTTCGTGTCTCACGGGGACAGACACACTCCCACACCCACAGTGCACACACATTCCTGCTAATAGCCCAGGTGCTGGAAGATGGAGCACCTGGGTGATTTAGACCTAAGCCCCTGCTTTCAGCACCTGCGGTTGTCCTCTGAGGCACACAGGACGCTTGCTACGAGGGCACACAAGTGCCTTGTGTGGTACTGGCACCTTCGGTCACCTCCCACCTCAGCCAGTGATCTTGTGAAAATGGGTTGAGAGAACAAACAAATAAAAGCCAGAGGGAGCCTGCATCTGAGCTGACCACAGCTGCACCTCGAAAACTGCATCTGATCAGAGCTGTGCCAGCCAACAAAACCTTCTGCGTTTACGGACAAGTTCTGTACGTGGGCTGCCCTGACGGCAGCCACCATCCACGTGTGCTCTGAGCACTCTGAGCGCTGAAACGTGGCCAGTATAAATAAGGAACTCACTTTTTACTTAATCTGAACAAATTCCAACAGCCACGTGGCCAGCAGCTCCGGTACTGGCCAGCACAGCCCCATTCTTTGCACCATCAAACTTGGTTTGGGAAGACAGCTCAAGGAACACCCACCCAGTTTTATAATTTCTTGAATGACATAAAAGCTCTACAAGTACTACCAAGTGATACCACCACACCCAGGACCTGCCTGACCCACGGTTTCTCTCCTACCTGTACTTTAAATGGGTCTCCGGTGATACGCAGAGGCTTGTCCGCTCCCGTGGGCAACGGGCCGTCCTGGATCATGACCATCTTCACGCCTGCCCGCTCCTGTGAGGGCACACACACCGGTACAGCCCTCACCGTCAGCAAGAGGCACGCAGGATGGCACAGCTGCACGGGTCGGCTCGTGTCTACAGCGAGACATGCCCCACTAGCAAAGGCACTGCTCTCTGATCCGGCCCGTGAGGCTGGCCTCCGAGAATGCTGAGGTACACGCCGTGCTTGAGGGCGTCCAAGCCTGACAGAGAAAACCGTTTCCCAAAACTCTCCTCCCTTTCCGGTTCCTGGAATATCTAAATATGAATGAGCTACTTTTACAAAGTGCTAAGCACCGAGCTAGACAATCTATTTAACGTCACGTGGTCAGAGCTCACGCACAGCAATGGGAGGGAAGGGCCGCCACTTCCCGACCTCACAGAGGAGAGCTCTGAGTAAGCTGAAGGCTCCAGAGCCGATGAGCGCGGCACCAAAATTTGGATTCTGGGGCTCTATAAAGTCTGAACTCTTAAGAGTCCACGGTAGAACGCCTTCCACATCCAAGGACTGGGCTATCTATATGAGAGCACACAGGCAGGCCACAACTCCGACCCGCAACTTTGAAAGCCCAGAGCTCGGAAAGAAGAGTTTGCTCCGAACTAAATCTGGCAGCAAAACTAACCTGAACTCACGTGAGCGTACTTCCAGCCCTCCTCTCACGGAGTGTGACTGTTAGGTTTAGCCATGAAAACCTGCACTTGGTTACGGGATGCAGCCCCAAAACTTGCTGGGGGTATTAAATTCTACAACACGTTTGGCCCAAGTGTCTCACGTGAGGGATTCTGGAGCTCAGAGCAGCAAACGTTCACGGAGCATTTACTCAGTGGCAGGCTCTGCACTAAGGGTCTCATGTAAATCACAATAACGGGTATTATTTTAGCTCATTACAACAGCGAGGCCGGCACCTCCCTGCTCTTACAGACGAGGACCCTGAGCCTTAGAAAAGTACATGAGCGTAACTCCAATCTCACCACTAACGAGCAAGAGTGCTCCTGGCTCAGGGCCCTGGCTCTGGACACAGGATTTTTATCTGAGAGTCCTGACAGGGCTTCATCGCCACAGTGGCTGCTGCCAGTTCACGGGGACCCCAGGCCTCGGTGTCACAGCTGGCATCGAGCCTGGCCACAGAAAACGTTCAGATCCGCAGAGGCACTCGGGCAGAGGTTTCAAGGGGAGCTCTGCACCGTGGTGCACAGCCAGCCCAGCTCGGACACGCCAAAGCCGCACAGAACCTTCCAACCCGGGAAGATGGAGGAGGATGAGGGCTGTCGAGCGCTGCTCTGCCAAGGGCTCACGCACCTGCAACTGCTTTATTGTCTCCCCTCCCTTGCCGATGACCAGCCCCACTTTAGACGCAGGGATGAGAATCTCCTGGATCGTGCTGTTGCCGTCTATGTCATTATGAAAGCCAGGTCCATTCCGACAGCGGTCCACAATCTGTCCCAGGAGCCGTTTAGCTTGTCTTTGGGAGGGAAAAGAACCACAAGAGAGCCAGCATTAAATGAATGCTCTAGGCGCCCAGGAAGGGGAAACAGCACCGGGGGAACACGCGAAGGAGTCAAGGCAGCCCTCCATCCAGCTCCAGCTCCTGCCCTCACAACCCAGGAGGTCTCTGCCATCCGCCACGCTACTGGGCTGGAATTTAAAAGCAACACCACAACAGCAACGTTCCAACACAGCCCCTCCTCGTGTGCCCTCTGCTTGCGCTTGTGTCTCGCGTGCACGCCACAGACACGCCTGTCTCCGATTCGAATGTCAGCTGCTCTGGTGGCAGGTGTCTACCTTTGACCCCCTGCCCCTCTCGCTGCTCCCCGATCCAGCATAACCCCTCTCACAGAGCATACGCTCAACAGATACTTGTTAAACAAGAGCAGGAGAGAAAGCAATGAGAAAGACGGGAAGAGAGAAAGCAAGGGTTAGTAATCATCATTTGAATTCTCAAACTCCGAATTTCTTCTCCATAACCAAAACAGACTGCTCGATGACTTCTAAGCTACGGCTACAAATCACCAGTTTGGTTTCAAGGGGTGGGGAAAAAAGGAGGCAGGTGCAGCTGTACAGTCATATACACCTGCTTTGTGCTTTCCATGTCAGACTGTCAAGAGCCTGCATTTCCCATGGGATTTTATGCCGATTCACCTGGAGACTGGGGAGGGCAATGGCAATGCTGGAACAGAACCACCCAGCCTACCGAGGTCATCTGTTGGGCCAATTGCCTTTTCTGCACCAGAATTTCCCCTGGCTCTTATTTGCAGTATTTATTCTTTAAATCACCACGTACAATCTATTTTGTGGTTCTTCGCGCAGGCTCAGCGGCCATGGCTCACGGGCCCAGCCGCTCCGTGGCATGTGGGATCCTCCCGGACCTGGGCACGAACCCGTGTCCCTTGCATCGGCAGGCGGACTCTCAACCACTGCGCCACCAGGGAAGCCCTTGTGGTTCTTTTAATAGGGAAAAATTCAGCACTAAACAGGCTGGCTATACTGCGCGCTGAAGAAAAAACTGTTTCCTCCTAAAGTTACAATCCCATTGCCGCCACCGCTTGGGTAGAAGAGGAAGCAGGAATGTTTAGAAGGGCAGGAAGAAAGAAGCGAATGGCAGGAAATAGATGCTGCCTTCTGCAGTCTTGAGCCTTTGTGTTTCTTCTCAGTTACAGCAGCTTTTTAATATTTTGCTTGTGTACTAGGTTAACCTGTGTTGGAAGAAAAGTGCCTTGACTCCAGGAAAAGCATCCTGCTCGCCCTATAATGCACACCTGCCAGTGATATTTATTCTGGTTCACTGCTTGCAATGTTACAGCAGAACAAGAAAATCTAAACTCATCTAGACTCCCTGAGAAATGGAAACAATAAAACAGCCCTACCTACTGAGCCAGACATAATCTCAGCACCCCTGTCCCCAAATGCAACGCTACTCGGTAGACTGAAAGAGGAAGGAGAGCAGACTCTAAGTTAGTACCTCCCCTTTCCCCAGGGGCTTCTTGGATTTACAAGGCCTGCATCTGGTACAAGGCTCCAAGCATGCGTGCACCAGAAGAGCAGTGCTAGTCTTAAGGCTGCAGTAAGGGCCCCAAAAGTCCAAACAGCCTCTGGCCGGTCCATATAGCCCTCTGAGTGGAGCAATGGCCACAAAGAGTAGATTCATCTGGTTCACCAGTATCAGAAGGGCAACGGGATCAGCCCCAGGCAAGAGACCTGATGCCAGGATTCTCAGTGCTTCACAGAGTGAGAGGCTTACTGATCCAGACCTGCTCAGGTGAAGGAGACATTAACACGGAAGAAGCGAGTTAATGAGAGCATTCAGGCAGGGTGAAAGTACACTCTCGAGGACCTGGTTTATGAAGCAGATGTTATGACAGCTGTGAGAAATTCTGTGGGGTTTGAAAAAAAGGTGATACCTTATGTGTTTAAGGTAACAGAACAACTCCCCTGGCGTGGCAACCTCCCAGATCCTTCTCTAAGGAAGCACCTGCTTTCGTGGCCAGGTTGCCGCACAGATCGACAGTGTTCAGTAACAATTCTGCCCTTCCATTTCTCCCCATCTGGGGAAGGAGGAAGAAGAGTGAAAGGAAAAAGTAAATAAAATAAACTTACTCAATACTTTCTGGGGTTCCGGTAAGTACACAGGGCCTCTCTGGAATCCCAGAACTCTCTATAAGAAGAATCAAGAAGATGAGGTGTGTTGGTGGGCATCAGGCAACCGTGCACCTTCGCCTCTGTGTACAGACTGTCTCTCTGGGCTGGTTCCTAAACCAGCCCCACAGAAGGCCCGGCTCCCAGAAAAAGACAGCTTGCTTCCACTTGTGGAGAGAATATCAAGCTGGTAGCTCCACCCTAGATTCTCCAAATGAAAACAAACCCTGCAGGGGAAGCTGGGAGGACGCAGCAGAGGTCTCTGAGTTGGTCCTGATTACCAGCCTCAGCTTCACATCTGACCCGCTTGCGTGCTAGTAAGTGCCACAGTCACTTAACCCGCTGCCCCTCAGTTTGTCCATTTGCAGTGTAGTTTAATGGTTATCTGTCTGCGGCTCTGAGGCACACTCGTAAGGAACTTAATGGCATGCACATCAGAGTCATGACCAGTAACTGCATGAGCACTTCAAGAGAACAGTGACACCCACGTGGAACTGGTTCCAGGCCATTTGACAAGAGAGGAAAAAAAATCTTACTTTCCAACACCGCACACGACGCTTTATTTTGTTCCTAAAAACAACTGCCTCTGAAAACTCATATTCAAAAAAAATTAAAGAGAAATAGCTAACAGCAGTAACTGCTCTCAAGACACTGCACTAAGTATCTTTCAAAATGACAAACATTTCTGTGGTCGAATGTCCTCCAAATCCCATCCTCTGCTGTGGAAAGAGGTCAGACTCAGATGATGAAACTTAGAAACGGAAGTAAAAAATCTTCTTCCTCAGTCTGTCTCTCTCCATATCACATGGTTCAAAATGCACCAGGCTGGGAAAGGTCCTGAGCCGTGTCTAACATGTGCTAATTTAGCCAGAACCTTCAGATGGCCTCTTTCCACAAAGGGCAGGGACGGTCTAATCCAGGGGAGCCGGCGAGCAGTCCCCAGGCATGAGCCCAGAGCCCCAGGGCTCCAGGGCTCATCCAGGTCCCACTATGTCTGGCATAACATTCTGGTGCAGAAAACAGAGGTCCTAGACCAGCAGGTGTTTGGGAGGGGCCACACCGGGCCCAGAGCTGCAGAGGGTCTCCCCAGAGGCCAGACGGGCAGCATCATCTCTGGGCCCACTTCGGCTCTGGTCTTTCTGGTTCTCAGCCTGGAGGTCAGCTCCAAAAGTGCAAGGAAAACAGCAATCACATATACTTACCCAAGCCCCTAAACTTCTAAGCAACAAGCAAAGGTACTAAATATGAAAAACTCTGTAAAAAAAAGACTGATTTCTACCAAACTGAGATCTATGAAAACATAAGTAGCCCTTACCCGAGGCAATCTGAATTCTGCAACCAGATTCTGCTTGAATCCGTGAAATCTGCTCACCTCCCCGGCCGATAACTGAAACAAATTAAACAGGGTGAGAACATGCCCCCTTCATTCCATATTTAACCACACACGGGTGACAATTAATTCAGCAAACATTCACACTTGGCTCACAGCACAACAAATCAGGTTGGCCTCAGCGAGCCCACAGGAATTGCATGTGAAACACAGCCGACGACATGGGATTCTCTAGCTGAAGTGGGGGAGGGCGGGGGACCCAGGGCCCAAACTTCCGGTCTCCCCCTCAGCCTGGAGAGTCCTGCAGTGCTCCGGGGCTCTAGAAAACATGATGTGCGGGGCATTCTACCACGGGTGACACTCCCACTGAGAGATTAAAATGAAAATAAGGAACAGAAATGAGGGAAAAAGTAGATAATGTGGATACTTACTAAATCCAACCATTTTATCAGGCACTTTGAATTCTTCTGTTATTACTGCCCTAAAAACAAAGAACATTTTGGAAAAATACACAGAATAAAGAATTCTGCAGTCATTTTAGGTTCCCCGAATTTCCCATATTGGCAATGTTAGAAGATAAAGGCTTAAAAGAAATCATGCCAATTTGGCTAACAAGCCCACAACCATCCACAAAGACTGTCATCTAATGAACCCTTTGGTCCATCACTCCTTGAAAAGATCCAAGCCTCCCCTTTCCTTGTGTCAGAGGAGGAAATCTCTGTTTTTTTCATTAAACCATCAACTAACTGCACTAACCACTGCCCTTTCTTCCTACAGCTACCCTCAGTATTGCTGAACACCTGAAGATCCTCTGGGGAGTGGGGAGTGTTTTAGACTTCTATTCAAGTCTCCCTAGATGAAGAGGGACAACTTTTCCCAATCTTTTTATTGCTTTCTGGCCTCCCTCTAATTTATCTGCCTTTTAGTGTGAGACGTCCCAAATGGAACCGGTATCCAACCGAGGCCTAACCAGTGCTGACCAGTACAGAATAATTACCTTGCTTACTTGGCAACGTACTTCTGCTAAATGCTACCCCATCCATTATGTGCTTTTTTTTAAGAAAAACGAACAGACAAACGACTATTGGCTCTTTCAAACACATCTTCAAATTTGCTGTATAGTGCATTGTGGACAATATCCAATTTGCCCAACACCCCAGAAAGCAATTAAATCTAAACATTTACCTTAGGAGGAAGCTACATGCAAGTAGATTTTTCTTTAAAAAAAAAAGAGGTAGGCATTTTTAAACATCTCTCACACAGCTGGACTTTTACCCATCATGGAAAGCAATGAGTAAGTGCATGTTTTCAGGGAAAGTGCAGCACTTAGAAGAAACGCAGTATCATAAATAGCACCGCCACTGAATCACTCTGACGTGAGCAAACACCCTCAGACTACATGTGCACAGGGATTACCTCCACCTCTTGGGATACCCAAATTCACACCGAAATCAGGCAATTCCCGGCTTCCTAATCAGTAAGAGTGTGGCTGTTAATGCCAAGGCTCGGCTGGCCTAACAGTACGTCGTACAATAGACGGGGGTCCCTGGTGGGATGTTTCCTGATGGTGGTGAAGGGTGACAGTGCTCCTGTATGTGTAGCCACCAGGCTGCTGCTCACACACAGCACAAGCTGTCTGCTCTCAGGAAACAGTGCTGCGGAACTTCCTAGAAGGGGTTCAACACCAGCACAACTCAAAACTCAGGCAGTTCCTCAGCCCGCAGGAACAATTTCAGCAGACTCTCTTTGAGGAAAAAACGTATTAGGATAAACTGCTTTGGGCTTCCTGGAAGACAAAGCTCTATTCTAAATGCAAGGCTGAAACTGGTCTAACGCACAAAGTACAAACATTTTGGAAAGCAAAATCCTGATTAACTATGGCTTTATAGGAAAGTTACATTTGATACTGACACAACCTCATTTCAACGACTATATTTCAATTCATTAAAAAACAAAGCAAACAAAGAAACAATAACTAAAAAACCCCAGAATAGATCTTTTGGTTATCTGATGCCTGGTGATTTCTAGAAACTCCTAAACATTTGCATAGAACACAAGAGGATACAACTGTATCATTGCTGGTGAAGGTTAAGGATAACATGTTACAGTAACAAATACACAGCATAAAATTTCACCCCTTAGGGAAGAGAAGCCTTCCTGTATATTTTATCCTTTTTTGAATGACAACATTGTGACCACAAATATTCCATCTTACAGACTGGTCTTTTTAAAGCCCAGAGGTCTTTGTCTCTCTCTAAATCCTCAGTGTTTAAGGGAACTCTGTGAGGGGAAACTAAGGAAGGGAGTCAACCGGGCAGCCATCCAAGGTTCCGCCGCGAGGCCTCTCACTACAGTGGGGGGACCAGGCTCCCACCTCCCAGACCGTGATGACTGGAGCAACAAAAGCTCCATCTTGTGAAAGCCCAGCAAGTCACACTTCTTCAGCACAGCTTTGCTCAAGCGAAGAGGTCAGGGTCCATAAAACAAATGCTGGGAAAACCATCCAGCCAGGAGGACAATTCTCACATTCTCTACTTTTAAACTCAACGTATGTGGGCAGAAAGAGCAGCGCCAACATCCCAGAAGTCTTCTGAGTTTACAGAGGATAACGGCTGCTTTTTAATACCTTGTATTAGTTTATCCTTTCAGCTTACACTGTCTTGGGAAGGACTACAAAAAAAGTTGAGTCTTAAGGAAATCTAGCCCATGTTTTTTCACACTCTCAACCTCTGACTTTCTAACACTCTAGTACAGATGGTGGATCAATAAACAATTAGAAATGATCAATAAATAATAAAACATAACCCACTGCTTACCTTTGATGTACCAAGGCCCCTAACTGGTTACCTACTGTGGCAAAGAGAAAGAGAAAAGAAAAATCAAAGCATTAGCACGGATAAACTAACTTCATCCTTACACGAGTTCTTACCATTTCGGGGGTGGGGGAAGAAAAAGAAAGGCAGAAAGAAAGCAAACAGTAATTTAGGCTCAGTGGCTGAAATGAATGTGTTATATGATATGAAACAGGAGGGGACGTTGTGATCAACACAGTCTCTAACCCAGTGTCCAGCTGAACGCAGGATAAGAAATTGATCTGTGTGTCCACATGCTGAGAGGCCTGGGAGAAAATCCTGCTCGCCTAAATCCCTCTCTCCTACCTCCCTCCTGCTTGGGATCCAAACTCAATGTAAAGATGGCGAGGGTCCCTTCTTTCTCTTTTGAAAACAAATGAGAAGATTTAACCTCCTAGCTCGGAAGCATTGTTAAAGACTGCTCCGTGGCAGCTGCAGTCACTGAGAAGGGGTACATATGTTCCCGCCGGCCATGCCACGGGGCTCCCCCTCCGCTCTCCCTACCCTCTCAAGAGCATGAACATCTCAAGGAGAGGATCTGGCCTCCTCCCTCCCCGGGCCTTTTCGCTGAGCCAGCACCGCCGTCTGTATGCAGCGGACACTAAGAGTCAGCAACCGCCTTTCAAGCCCATTTCACAGAGACAACGGTGCCCAACAGGCTCTAATGATGAAAACCAACTCTGCAATCATATCCCCACAACACCATTTTATCTATGCTTTTTGTTCGTTTCTCCTCTTTCAGCTATCGATGAGTGTCTCCACCAGCCATCAGCAAAAAATGATTCTGTGGTGTTTCCCTTTTGGAAAACGCAGCCCAGGAAAACACCGTCAGCAGACAACAAAAAAGTATCAATCCTAACTGTCTTATAAGGAATTGAATGAATCTTACAATATGCTAACAAGAGCATTCAAAAATATGTCTCTGGGGAAAGTTATAAGAAGGACAGATATGCGATAAGTGGGGAAGGATCAATTACATCAACCTCAGAACAAAGACTGAAATGGTTTGACATCTGAAATCTAGGTCTCCAATATAGCTCTTCTTTCTGCTTGAACTTAACCCTGTCATTCTCTGACCGGGGAGGAGCTGGTCATAAAACGACGAAGGGAAAGAAACCAGATCATGATGTTTTAAAAGAAGAATAAAAAGCACGGAGAAGCATGCTAGCAAAAAGTACACGAAGCTACTGGGTCAATACCGTATTTCTCCCAGATCAACAGCAACATAATGGTCTACAGCCAAAATATTGACATTACGTACTATTAACCTGCTTATCTCAGGGATAACAGAATTGTTTTTTACTGAATCTTAAAATTTTCTTTTTGCATTTCCAGTTTGAAAATGACAAACGCCCTCACCTGGGATAGGCAGTGTTCATGATTCCCATTCCACGTGAAAAGTGGACATTGTGAGAGGGGACGCCCACACTTAGGGCAGTGGGTATGAAAACAACACACTGAAGGAGAAGGTCCACGACAGAGGGCTGCTGAGTGTGGCTGGCCCTGTGTTCCTATTTAAGGGTCAAGCTCAGCTTCCCTGCTTACTGTCAGAATTCTTCTCTTAGGGGTAAAGAATCCAGGGAAGACAGATGAACTAAAATGTCCCGAAATGATGCAAACACAGAGGAGAGGTGCCCAGTCCTCAAACGCGGCAACGTGGCGGGACCTTGGCTCCCGGCCTCCTGTGCTGTTTGGTAAGAGGTGTCAAAGGGCTGATGATTTTCTGATATTTCAGCCAGAAAAGCCGCAGAAACACAGTCAAGGGCTACACTACCATAAAGAACTTCATGAGATTCACAAGAACATTCAGAGGACTCATGGTCAAAAGCCATTTGAAATTTTGTGCTCATCCAAAAAACGAAATTCCTTTCTGTTGGCAAAGTACGTGTGACGGGTGTCTTGCACACCGTATCATTTCTGACAGCCAACTGCTTTGCTGCCAAGTGGAGGTGCCTACAGAGATCGAAAATAAAAGTGCACACACCACTATCCCACAAATAGACGGACTGCTGAGAGCCATACACAGCACCGAAGAATGAAATCGAATTCAAATCCAGATCCAACTCTTTGAGTCGGTGGACTCTTAAGAGGGCAAATCGTCTCCCTCCTCCATGCAAACGCTGTAGCCTGAGGCTGCAACGCCATTTAAAGTTTCATTCCCTTCGGAAACATTCCCATTTGATGCCTAAAAATGAAAACCAGCAGTTAGATGAGGGGCACTGGGCACTCCTACAGCAAACCGCTAACGTCCGACTCCACGAATAGGGGCCTTCTCTGCGTCTTCAGGATGAAAAGGGTCAGGCGAGGGAGGCAATGGCAACGCCTATCAAGCTCAATTTATGGTAACTACCGTCATTTACTGTAAAAAAGGAAAAGTGCTGAATAAAATCAGTCCTGTTTCCTGTTACTGGCGCCTGCTGGTCGACCACGGTTCAGCCTGCCTCCGAAGTTCCCCTCGGCGCAAACACGCACAGGTGTGGTTCTCATGTATCCTGCGCGCTATGTAATGGAAGGCCGCCCGGGCGATGGGAAGATGAGCTTCCTAGAGAAAATATTCACGCTACAATATGAGGAATCCTTTCTGAAGAGTAACCCTCTGCCAGTTTCAAGCATGATCTTTGAAAAAAATAAGGCACTGGACACATTTTTTCCCCATTAGTGAGGAGGAAAAAAGTCTCCATTTTCTTCCCCCCAAAGAAATGCTATCAAAATATCACTGGGGAACACACCCAGCTTTATAATACACAACAATCTTAACGGTTACCCCCTCCCACTCCCCTTCAAAAAAGCTCAAAGGACCAAAGCATCCGTCATCCCAGTGCAGACAAGACCTGGGATGCACAGAGCAGACCTGCGGCAGGTGAGCAGGTAGGTCCGGAGAGGAAGTGCCGGCAGTTCTTATGTGACCCGTGACCAGCAGAACAAAGCAATAAACCAAACCTTCCTCTTCAGCCTCTGAACACAACCCTTCTGCGCCCGTGCTTGGATTCCAGTCTCCTCGACTCTGACCGAAGCCTTTCCAAGCCCCGGTTAAGGTCAGTGAGACTTGCAGTCAGCTGCAGGGACATCTGCAGTTTCCAAGGCATTTTAAAAAAGCTTTTCTGCCAAGGACAATACGAAGGCTTCCTGTGTTCTAAGGCAGCAACCCCCATCCCAGAGTCACAACAAATTGACACACTAAGTTCAGCTCTAAGTCCCTAGACACATAATCTCTAACTCATTTGGCAAATTATTATTTTTTAAAGGTGAGAGTAAATCCAAGTTTATCTCAATAGTGTCACTTCCACTTGCAGCTGACACGCTCTGCGAGTGGAAGACGACCACCACTAGCTTCAAAGGGCGCTCCTCTAGGTGCCTCACCTGCAAGAACCCACTTAGTCCCACAAGAGCCTGCGAGGCAGATGCTGTCACTACCCGTCCCATTTGACCGATGGAGGCGCGATCACACCCGAGCCCTCAGAAAAGGGCACAGGTGAGCGAGTGCCCGTGCCCACGTGACCTCTGAACCGTCACGCCTTTCAGGCGCTGGGCACTGTGCCGGGTCCTGGGCGTGAAATGGTGAACGAGGTCATCTTTGCCTTCAAGGTGAGAGTCTCATGGGGAAAGCAGCAACCTACCCTGGTCTCCAGGAGCGCAGAGGTGTTAGGAACCCCGCCTGCACCCCTCCCCAGTTCCAGTGCCCACCCAAGGGTCTCGGGAGAAAAATTAAGAGGAAAAATAAAGGGTATGATACTTATTTACAGCACTATGCCTTGTTTTCATTTCATCCAGCGGTTATGAAATCAATTTAGGGGGTCATGACCAGCTTTATTAAAAAATGAAATAGAAAACTGAAGGGACCATGGATACTAAGGGTATGTATTTCATAAAGTTTTAATTTCAATTACACATGTGATTTTAGTATGTGTGTAGTAACTAGTTCTGATGGAGATATGAGTATTTCTTACATTGTAAGTAGTATTTTAAAAGTGTGAAAATCACTTCTTACAATCCTGATGATAATTTCATGAGGTAAATATTATCTCCATTTTACAGGCGAGGAAACAGACTTAGAGAAGTGAAGCAAGCTGCCCAAAGCCACACAGCTAATAACACACAGAGCTGGGATTCAAACCCCGAACTCAGACTCTGAAGTCTCCATTCTCAAGCATTCCCTATTACAGCATATGAGACAGGGACCCAGTTTCAAGTCTTCCTTCTGCCACTTATCAGGTACCCGCCCTTGGTCAAACCACTTCTCCAGACACCTCTACAATAAGGAGTTCAGGCTCCAGGGCTCCTTCCGGCCTCTTCTTATTCTGTACGGGCCCTCCCACCACTCCATCTCTAAACCCTGGTGATCACTAATCTATTTTCCGTTCCAAAAATGTCATATAAGTGGGACCATACAGTATGTAACCTTTTGGGGTTGGCTTTTTTCACACAGCGTAATTTCCTAGGGATCCATCCAGGTGGCTGCAGGTATCAACAGTCTGTTCCTTTATATTGCTGAGTGGTATTCCATGGAGACCATGGAGGTACCAGGTTGTTAACCAGTCACCTGTTGAAGGACATCTGGGCTTCAGTTTGGGGCTATTATGAATAAAGCTGCTATGAAGATGTGTGGGCAAGTTTTTGTGTTAACACAAGTTTTCTTTTCTTGGGGATAATGCCCAGGAGTGTAACCGTGGCCTGAATGGTAAGTGCATATTTAGTTTTGCAAAAAGCTCATCAGGGGGCTTCCCTGGTGGTGCAGTGGTTAAGAATCCGCCTGCCAAGGCAGTGGACACAGGTTTGAGCCCTGGTCCAAGAAGATCCCACATGCCGTGGAGCAACTAAACCCGTGCGCCACAACTACTGAGCCTGTGCTCCAAATCCCGCGTGCCACAACCACTGAAGCCCACGCACCTAGAGCCCGCGCTCCACAAGAGAAGCCACCGCAATGAGAAGCCCGCGCACCGCAACGAAGAGTAGCCCCCGCTCGCCGCAACCAGAGAAAGCCCACACGTAGCCATGAAGACCCAACACAGCCAAAAATAAAAATAAAAAATAAATAAAATTAAAAAAAAAAAGCTAATCAGGTGGTTTTCACATATAGCCAGGGTCAAGAACCACTCTGGGTCATATATTCCCTAAGAGAATTCTGAAAAACTATGAAACCCTTTTGATTTGACAATTAAGTTATTTTCCTAGGTTAATGGGTGCAAATAATACATCAGGTATTGTACATGGCTTCAGTTCTATCTCTGCTGCAACACTGATACTGCAGATTTAGCTCACTTATTTTCATGGAAGATGTCTACGATTTCATCTACTTGGCTAAGCCAACTGTCAAACCAACCAGTCAGATCGTACTCTACCAGGAAAAACACTCACTTCCCTTTTCCAACTCACACATGTGTTAATATGCACTCACGTGACGACAACTCACTTCTGAATCATAATCCTAAAACGGACGGGTCAGGTGGAGGGGAGGAGGGGACAGCAAGAGTCTCTGCCGTGAGCTGTTACCCGGATAAAATCAAAATCTTCTTACCAAGACTCTCATGCTTTTATCATCTTGGGATTCCCCACTCAGGACCCTGGACTCACCCCTCTTGAGGCATTTGAGGATTTCACCGCTCTTGGTGACAAACCGCCATAAACTAAAGAAGGGCGATGTGAAAAGGGGCATGGAAGGGAGAAGACCCACGTGGCATCCCCAGCAGAGACACAATTCTCAGAGAGATCCATTTTAGGGGAGAGGGTGCACAGAAGTGTAAGAGCTGGAGAAGGATCCCGTGAACCTGTCCACACCCACCTAACCCTGGGAGGACATCATGCACCCCGGCTTGAAGACTACTGCTTGACAACACCCCTGATTTACTTTCCCTACTTTGTAAAAGGCAGATCTTCCCCCACCCCCTCCAACTCTCAGGGACCGGGTTTTAGTCTGGGCTCTTCACCCCTGCAGCATCATTATTACCCTCCATACAGGGAGAGCATGAGCATCTCTGAGATGCATTTTTCTCTCTTTCCAAAGCAGAGGCTCTGGCCCTTGCAGGATCCTGCCTGAGGTGGTGCAGGCTCCGTGCCTGCAGCTGCACGGACGCCCCTGCCATGCAGCTGCAGGAACACTGGCCCTCGCCGCTCCCGAGCACGGGCACCTCTCATCCCCCTTCTGTCTCTGAAAGTCTCTGAATTTAAAACGTTCTTTCCTCCTCACTCTTTTTTCCTCCTTCTCCTTGCCCTATGCCACAAGTGCTGAAATAAAACTTGGAAAGGACCATAGAGATATTCTATTCCGATCTTCCTGTAAATCATTCATTTGGTAGTACCCCCTAAAAATTCTCCTTCCTTCATTCCACAAGAAGACCAGAAAGTGTGG
Source organism: Phocoena sinus (assembly GCF_008692025.1). NCBI lineage: Eukaryota > Metazoa > Chordata > Mammalia > Artiodactyla > Phocoenidae > Phocoena > Phocoena sinus. The sequence continues at coordinate 5,706,707 of NC_045768.1, forward strand.
TAAATCTAAGATGGTATTACGTAAGTATCAAAGGTAAGTCTCTGGTAGAAAAGGCAGGCATATTTTCAAAGTCACTAGCATAACACTCCCCGCCCCCCAACCCCGACCCTTTGCAATGGCAGGAATGGTGCTTTATTCACCCCAAGTTCTGATTTTGGTGCCATTCTTTACAGATTAGACAGGAAGAGAGTGTGGTCTGTTTGAACTAAAAAAGCTCAAGGGCACGTGATTACCTAAAACTCTCCCAGAGTAAAAAAAAAAACTGGAGAAGATGCTTTCATTGCCCCTCGGAATATGGCGGGGACAATGGGAAGAGTGCCTTTTCCATCTGTCAACCAGCTCTACGTAAATAGTAGAAACCACTTGTTTTCTCCAGCAGTCAAGACAGAGAGTGGAACCTGAGACAAGGAGATTTGTTTAAGGAAATTAGGGGAGTGGGGACCCTCTGTACACCTTCCTAACTGACGATTAAGCAAGTATTAGAGTTAATCATTTGACAAGGCTGATTTGAGATCAGAGGTTGGCAAACTACGCCTGAGGGCCAGCTTTCCACTTCTGTAAACAACCAGTTATTGGGACACAGCCATGCTCATTTGTACACGTACTGTCTAAGGCTGCTTTCGAGTGCCAATGGCAGAGCTGAGTCGGTGGGACAGAGACCATACGGCCTGAAAGCCTAAAATATTTACTATGTGGCCCTTTAAGAAAAAGTCTGCCGACTTCTGATTTAGATTAAAGTTAAACTTGCATTTCTAAATCAGTTAGCTAATACTATTCTCTTAAATTTGGACCTTCCTTTTCACAAAATTTCCTAAATGCTATCATAGGATACACAGAGGGAGAACTCAGGTATCAAGCACTTATTCATTCACTGCATGAGGTAGGTAGGGAAATAAACTGTCTTTATGATCACGGCACGTGGAATCTGGTAGGAGAGGGACGTGACGTTCCCGTCACCTGCAGAATAAAGAAGATGAAATGCGCCCCAAGGAGGGGACAAGTGAACTGCTGTCGAAGTTCAGAGCAGAGTGCCATATATTATTTCCCGATGAGGTGGGCATGTGAGAACGGGAGGAAGAGGGGGAACAGGGAGGGAGGAAGGAGTAAAGGGGACGAAGGAAACGAAAGAAGGGAGGGGGCACCCTGAGGGGGCACGCGAGCGGGGCACTGAAGAAAGTCAAAAGGTGAGGATGAGAACAGGTTGCCAGGAGGGAGTCACATCACATCCGAGACGGAGCGTGAGCAGGAGTCAGTCAGGTAAAGGGCTGGGATGGGGGGAGTGCTTCTGGGAGAGCAAAGAGAAGAAAGCTGACTAGGCCGCTGCAGAGTGCAAAACGGGGGAGCGAGACTGGAAGGGCAGGAGGCGGAGGCCAGGTTAGGAAGGGCTGGGCCCCCCTGGTTACCGGAAGCTGCCACAAGTCATAGAGCAGAGGGATGGAACTGGTTCGATGGGCTCCAGCAGAAGCATGAAGGAAGTACTGGATGGAACCACTGTCACACCAAGACCAGCAGGGAGCTTCTCGAATCCGTAGGGCACACCTCAAAAACCGTGAGAAAGCGTGGGTGCCAAGACGGAAGACGCTGACAGTGAAAATGACCTGACCCAGAGGGGGAGGGCAGCAGGATGACTGCTCTTCCCAGATCAGGGACCAAGGCAGGCTCTGGACGCTGGGTGCAAAGCTCCTGCTGGGTTCCAGGTGAGCTCATCAACTGGCAGCTTGACGGACAACTCACCACTGCCTTGGAACACAACTAACCCAAATCGCTTTCTACATCAGAACACAATGAACTCAAATCGCTTTCCTCCTGTTTTACTGCCTAGCACTCTAAAAAATCCTCCCATTCGTATACATGTTTGCACATCTCAATGTCCTGAGTAAGCCCTATGTTAAGGTTCTTTATGGTTGACTTAAGAGTTGAAGTACCTTTAAACAGACCCAAATAACACCTCCAAAAACTTCTAGGGGACTGAACTTTAACCTCCCAGAGGTCAAAGAACCTGGCTTCACGGGAAAGTCTGCAAGTTCACATTGCTAAAGAGGTGATCTGATGAACGTCCCTCAAAAAATCCCAAGCCAAAACAAACAAAAAACTGCAAAGCCCTCGGAAATCTTTATTGCTAAGAAAAAAGTGCCGGTGTTCCTGCTTGCTGTTCGTCTCTGCTTTTCTAAACTTTCTTCTCACAAACAGCAAGCCTGTGACCCTTAGAAAGCTGTTGGGTAAACACGAACATCACTTTCCTTGACAGGGTCTGTTTATCCACATATTTATTCAAGAGAACAGAACTGGCCCAGTGACCTCACCCCTGTCAGGAGACAACTGACAAGAGGCTGGGGCAGGCCCCAGATGCCCAGCTCTCCTTAAGGTCCACAGCAAATCTCAAACTCTACACAAAGAGACCAACTTGGAGAAAAACAAACAATTTGTGTAATTCTGTTATTTAAACAGAAGAGAGGATTAGCTTTATCAAACCGTTATGTAGAACGTAAAAAGCCTGAGAGAAATTTCTCATACTTCAAATACAGTCTGTCGTCATGGTAAAACACAGGCCTGGGGATGACTGGAGACGTGGTTCAAGGCGGAAAGGGTCTCCCTCGGTTCTTTCCTACTAAATGAGACTTAATATTTGGGGGGAAGAAAAAGTGGATTTATTCTCTAATCACAAGAACTTAGTACCCCAAAACGCAAAAAATTATGGTTCTCAAAAAAAAAAAAAAGGTGACGATACACATATAATAATGGAGTTTCAAGTGAGATTCTGGACTTACTGGTGACTTAACGAGCAACAGTCTTTCAAATGGGTGTGCAAAGGATTAATGGGAGAAAAAAAGTCTGCAAGATGCCAGAGGTTTCACTTGTAAATTTTCAGGCATTCATTATGCAAAGGACATAGTGATACTCTTCTCTGTGGGCACAAGTTTTACACTTCAACTCTACGCGGTGGGTGAAAACAAGGCTGAGAGTCGTGGAATGTATTGATCTCAATTTCTGGAAATGGTGGGCCAGAGAGACACACTGTCCATTAATGAGACATATGCTCAGAGCCAGACAACTTACTGTTATTTTTATATTGATGTCCCATAAGAGGAACTGAAACATGAGTGCCCCGAAAAGGTAAAAAAGGTTGCTTTGCATGACAGCTTTTTGCTGAGGCAAAAATGTAGATAATGCAATCACTCATGTTTGGTCTAAGAAATCACTAACGCCAATCAAATGTAAGATGACCACAAGATACCGTTTCAGAGTAGCAGTGTAAATGTTCACCTTAGTTCCAGTGGCCCTGGGGTAGATTTTCTGTGAGTGACCATAAACATTAATAATTTTTTTAAATAGACAACTTTTACACCCAAATTGCGGGTTATTCCATTAGAATCTGCACCGTGTGAGTCTATGTAATTATTCCAAAAAGGTTCCCACTTACAAAAAAGATTCTCTCTTTTAGAATCTCCAAAAAGACCAGAGCAATTAGTCATGCCAAACGACATTTTTTCTATGAACATGAAACACGCACTTTTTTTTGGGAGATTACAAAGTATATACTGTTGTATACCTTGACTGTTTTTCACTTAATAAGGTACCACAGAAATATGAACACACATACGTGGCTGGGTACATATGCAGATTGAGGACAGGAAGAGAAGACGTTGGCCCACCCACTACATGCAATCTAGTGTACTTCAGAATCCCTTTTACAGAGCTACTTTGCGGGAGATGAAATGTGATAAAGGAAGTCCAAGTTCTCTGCAGAAACACATCTGATACTCTTTGCCAAAGTGCTGGTAATGATGCACTTCTAAGTGGTCTCAAATTCTTTTGGGGATGAGTAGGGTATATCCACAAACCAATGAAATAAACGAAGAATGAATGAAAGAAAAATGGATGCTGCTAGAAAGAGCCTGTTATAAATGGGAATGGTGGAAAAAACCCAGCAGATAAACTGAAAAAAGGTCATCACTCCCCTTTCCTTTCTTTAAGGTCAGTATGTAGCCACAGCCTCCACAGAGCCATGCACCAAATCTCAGCTTTTCTTTGGAGAAAAGTGGGAACTTCAATTCTCACGTGTGCACTGAGGAATAACTGAGGGCTAAATCAAGCAAAACTCTCGAATCAGTCCAATTATTTCCAAGCCGATGCTCGAAGACTGTCTTTTACCTTACAGCCCAGCCGAAAAGACTTCCTGTATTATCAAGGCAAGTAAGAACTCAAATACCGTAGAACTGCTGAGGAAAATCATCTTAAGTACTTCCCCGCAAGCATTCTTCTTCAGAGAGTGACGCTGGAGAAAGCTGTTAAGGAAATGGCTGACACAGACTCCAGCTTAACTGGCAGGTTCACTACCACCTGAAAGGCAAAGGTATTTACAGCAACTTACCTCCATCATCCAAGGGCCGTTTTTGTACTCCATAGCCATACACTGAGGGGTCCACTAGAGGTGTGGAATTATTCAAGTGAGGAATTGAATCAATTTTAGCAGCAATCTACAGAGAGAATCAGATTTAAATACTCAGTAACAAATCATGGCTCCATCGAGGGAGAAAGACGAGAGTCTTCTTTAAAGGGCCGTTACCCCATTTCTCCCCCCGACGGAGACTGATGTAAAGCGATGCTGTGACAGGACATGGACTCTGCACTATTAACTGGGTTCCCTTTTCGTCTTAGTCATGAACTTCCAGAAATGTGTCTTCTACAAGCAAATTTTCAAGTCATCACTTAAAATATAGGTATACCACACTTTAAGGAAAAGAACAGGCCAAGAACATGAAGGACTTTGTTCAAAAGGTTTCAGCACAGGATTCCCTGAAGGAACCAATTCCGCAGCAATATTTAAAAGGCCGTGTGTGCTCAAATGTTGACAGCTCTTCAGGAATATATTCGTCCTGTTGACTTTCACCCCTATGAAGTGATGAGGTGATCTACAGAAACGTAAAACAACAGGCTGCTCTTCACTGGAAGTTCAAACAGCAGGGGGATGACCATCTGTCCAGACTAGTTTGGAAGGATTCCTGTGCTGGAGAAACCGAGATAACCTCTGAGAGCTATTCTAACTCCTAACATTCATCATCAAAGAACAGAACATAGCTCTTCAATTTTTCCCCTAGAAACAAATGCTACGTAGAGCTTCCTACACTTATCTGCTTTGTTTCCATTAGGAATTAAACTCGATTTTCACAATAAATTAACTCTTTGATTTAATCGAAGGAATATTTACAACTGGTCTTCATGTTAGTCCCTCAGTGAAGCCTAACAAGCAAGGCTGGATTAAGGGCAGCCAGCATAGATGTCCCAGACCTATGTCTTCAGTGGTAGTTTTCCTGAGGTTGTCCAAATGTGCCCAGAATTCTGAGACTTTCTGGGACCAACAGAAACTAAACAAATAAACAACCAGACAATCATGACACTGAAAACCTAAGGCAGAATTTAAACGTCAGGTATCCCGGGTCAGGTCCCGTCCTTTTCACTTCCTAGTTCTGCGGTGTTGGGCAAGTCCCCTTCCTCTCTGCCTAAGATCCTCTGGGTATAATACCATCTGCTTCATAGTTTTTGAAGAGATAACAACATTCTCTGAACACAAAGGAGCTCTGTACACGAGAAAGATACCAGCCCTTCACAAATACCAGGGCTGTAAAAGAAGGCCACTCACCCAACAAGTGCTTAGTGTCTATGTCCTGGGCCCTGCAGTGAACAAGAATAAGCAGGTCCTTACTCTCCCAGAGTCGGCAGTCAGTGGGGAGTCACAGGTACACGAGCTAATCAGTAAACTGATCATTTCAGCTGGTGATAAGCTTGATACTAATAAGAGAAGACAAGGACATACAGAGTCCTCAGGAGAGCTACTTTAAACAGGGAGATCAGGGAAGGCTGCTGTGAGGTGAGATGTGATCTGACACCTAAATGACGAGGAAGAGCATTCTAGGCAGAGGGAACAGCTTGTACAAAGGCCCTGAGGCAGGAGGAAGCTTGATAGGTAAGCTGACGTCACTAGAACAGAAGGAACTAGATGTGTTCCAAGAGGTAGGCAAGGGCAGTTCACATAGGGCTTCAGAGGTCATGGGAAGGGGCTTGGATTTATTCACTTATTTATTTATTTATGTTTATGTATGTATTTAGCTGCACCTCGCAGTTTGCAGGATCTTAGTTCCCCGACAAGGGATGGAGCCTGTGCCCCCCTGCAGTGGAAGCATGGAGTCCTAACTACTGGACCAGGGAATTCTGGGGCTTGGATTTTATATGAAGGGTGATGGAAAGCAATTACAAGGCTTAGTAAGGGGAGTAACCTGCTGAGTTATGATTTTGAAAAATGCCCTTGGACAAGGAAAATATCAAAAGATTCTAAGGGGACAAGAGTAGCAGGACCATTTAGGAGGTATTCTAGGCCAGGAGTCAGCAAACCCCAGCTGGTGAAATACCTGCTTTGGTAAATAAAGTTTTATTAGAACACAGCCACACCCATTCACAGAGATCATATGGTGTGCAGAGTATATATATATATATATATATATATATATATATATATATATATATATATAAATAATTCACTACCTGAACTTTTTTTTTTTTTTGGCCGCACCACGTGGCTTGTGGGATCTCAGTTCCCCGAAAAGGGACTGAACCTGGGCCCTTGGCAGTGAAAGCGCAGAGTCCTAACCACTGGACCACCAGGGATTTCCTACTACGGACTTTTGAAGAAAATGTTTGCCCTGTCTAGGCTACAGATGGTGGTAGCCTGGACAGGTGCTTGTTGAAAAACACTATTTTAAGTTAAATAATTAAAATACTAAGACAGCTGATAGAAACCCCATCTCTTATATTCAAATTTCAAGGCAAGTGAGCATTTGCTCTAAAACAGAATACTGTATAAATCTCGCCTAACAGCATTCTACCACCAGCTTTCAACCTTGCTCTCCGTATGTGTTTTGGATAAGCTTGTGGAGGTTGGCTACTTACTTAAGATGCAAAACTTATCTTTAAGGACTCAGCTCGGGAAGCAGGCAGATTAAAACGTGAGAACACTGCAGTGGCTTATGCCCCACCGAGACCCTTTCGTCTGCCCAAAAAGCTGAGCAGTAAATGGCCAATGTGAGGGTTTTCAAGATTACTGGCCCAGTTGTCTGTTTGAAGACAGACCAAAACATTGCCAAGAGACAGTGACGACGACCCCAAAACACAAGAGAAAAGGTTATGGTTATCAGTGGAGTCCCCCAGTAGTGTGCGTGTCAGATCACCCTCAAAGACAGGACCCTAAATGTAAGCTCTACATATCTGGCACTCTCTCTACCCTCTTCTGATGAGACCTCTTAGCTTCCAGACCTCTTCCCTTCCTTCCAAATTAGCTCAGATGTCATTCCTGAGTCCTTGGCGTTCCTTATAATTTATATGGTATGTTTCATATATTGCTGGAACGTAATTTTTTCCCCAAAGCTGATATGCCAGAAGTGTCACAATCGTTTTCTATTCCTAATTTTGATTAAATCAACATGCGACCTTCTAAAATGTGACCGAGGATTTCAGATTTGTTTTTAAATCATGTTTGCCTCAGGTTATCTATAATTTGGGAAATTTTCACTAAGAGAAAAGCATTACAGGATAATGGTTAAGAGGTGTAGCTCTGAAGTCAATAACTGCATTTGAACTGCGGCTAAACAAGTGTTAGATGTGAGTTTAACATTATAATATACAATTATACCATAACTTACATTGGTATCACGTTATATATTATATTACAATATGCTATAAAGAAACAATGCATTCCTTTATTCATACAAATGCAGCCTTGTTCTAAGACATGATTTTAAATGCCTACTAAAATAATGAGTTAAAATTCAACGAGTGCTTACTATGTGTAGGCACTCTGCTAAGAACATTTTAAAGATGCGATCTCATTTATTCCTCACGATGATTCTTTAGGAGGTTAGTATTATTATTTTCACTTTAGGACAAGGAAAAGTGAAGCTCAGAGAGGCTGAGTGACCTGCCCAAAGTCACACATCTTATAAATGGCAGAAGCAGCACTGAAGCCCAGGCCTGCCTGACTCCAGAGTCCATGCTACTGGCCACAGCACTAGGCTAACTCCCTTTCCTCCACCTAATACTTTCTTAAACATAGTCACTTCCCGAGGACTTAAAACCTAATGATTTCCAGTACACAGAAGTCAAGTAATTCCTCACGTCCATAACTGACCATTCTGAACAGTAAGTAGCTGCTTAAGGGAAGTGAGGTACATTTTCAGTTAATAATGGTGTAAGCCAGAAAATAGTCACAGAAGCCACGATATTCCAGGAAAACCAAGGCCACTCCACTGCTTATCTGAAAGCAAGACCTTGAGGGGACGCTGCTACCGATTTTCTGCTACTTGATTCACTTTCCCCCCTTTCTGGGGGGAGGCAGCAAGAATGGGTTACCTCACTACCTGTGCTATTTTCAGCACAGCTAATAGATGAAATATAAATCAACGTCATAGACATTTAACCTCCACTGCCAGTAGTCAGTGGAAATGTGGAGGAGCGGAGCACTGGACCAGGAATCAGTCAGGAGTCCTGGTTTTCCAGCTGGCTCTTCCGGTGTACAACCTTGGGCAAGACCTTCAGTGGTCTCGCTCCCTGTAAAATGCAGGGATGAACTAAACCAGTGTTTTCTAAAGAGTACAAAGCAATTTGGGGAGGTGCATGGATGAATGTTCAAAAATATTTTAAATAAATCTAAATTTTAAATGATTTTAAAATACAAAGTAAATAGAATACTGAGGGTTCAATGATATGACAAAAATCATAATAAAGGTGGTACACGATTCACTAACGTTAGGAAACATGGCAATTAATTATTCCCAGTGCACATCTTTAAGCTGTGTAATCAGAGTAGCTCACCCTATAAACCCGAACAGAAAGCTGTGAATATTTCCACAACTTCACATTTAATAAAACTTTACACTAAATGGAAACAGGCAAACCTATCTGAATGGCGGCAAGTCATCCACACGCTGTCATCCACACGCTGATTGGGTCCACGTCATTCAACATAGTCACTGTCGATTCGAAAGCAGAGGTGAGAGCTCACACCACCACTTAGGGAGGAGGAACCAACCCAACCTGCTTCCCTGGAACCTCTGCTCTAAAGTCACCCAGGGTGGCCCTGCCCTGGCAAACTGACAGACTAGACTGCAAGTCTCTACTCTCCACAGCAGGAAGACACAGTATGTGGCCAGAGCGGTCGAGCCCAGTGGCTGAGGGTGAGCAAGTCTCAGAGGGCAGGTGTGGAGCCACGGTGCACAGAGGCAAGTCCTCATTCTGCACCCACCACCTAGGTTACTATGAAGACAGCAGTGTATCAAATTCATTGTGCACTTACTAAGTGCCTGATGGTGCCCTCATTTCATCTTCACGGTGACCTCAGACAGGAGCTCAATTCTGTGGGATCTGGAGCCAGTCTGCCTAGAATTGTACCCATGGGGATACCAAGATAACAATGTAAAGCACCCAGAACAACGCTGGGCACGTGGTAAGGAACGAGAAATGTTTGCTAAGTTTAACCTTCTATTGAAAAATAATAAAATAATAATACAAAAAAAGTACATGGGTGAGTTGACAGCCTGAATCTTCACGTACTAAAACAATGCCTGTGCAACGAGCATCCAGATCAGGAAACAGAACAGAACCCCCGAAGCTGCCTCACGACCCCTTCAGTCACTACCCACCTCCACCTCCCAAGGGTAACCTCCTAACTTCTAATGTTAGCTATTCCAAAAAAAAAAAAAGTATCTATCTATATAGATATAGATAGATAGATATAGCCACCACCAATGATCTCCCTTTTACAGATGAGGAAACTGAGGTTTAAAGATGGTAGATAACTTATCTGAAGTCACTAAGCTAGTGACTGGCAGAACCAGAACTTGAACTTATATAGACTGAATCCAAAGCCTTAATAACCACTGCACTATACTACCTCTTGGGTATTCTGCAACCATCAAATGAGAGAACTTATATGAAAGTCCTTGCCTGGCACCCAGCACAACACGAGCTCAATGAATGGTAGCTATTGTTGTCATTAGAGATGGGGCCCTGGCTGATTCTGCCCTGTTAACTGGCATTAACCAAAACAAGGAATTCTATATGTCAATCAAATAAGATATCAGCTCTTCTTAGTAGCTTTTGCTGACAACTTCATGCCACCCACATTTGGGGAGAATTAAATACTCCCTTATCTGTTTGCAAAGCACTTTACAAACTACCTTTAAATAGCGTGACCTCACTGAGAAAGTTGCTGGTTATACTGTCTCCCCATGACAGGGAGCTCTTTGAGGTGCGGACCTGTCTCAATCATCTCGGTACTCCCAGGACAAAGGTTCCTTGACTGGGAGCTCCAGGGATTAGCTTAGAGAATTCATGAAGCTCCTGAAATTACATAAAACTATTTAAATATTTCTGAGGAGCGGTTCAAAGTTTTCAAGTCTTGAAAAGGTCTATGCTCCAAAACAAGTTCAAGAACTTCCCTAATGCACAGCAATGTGTTTGGCACATAGAAAGTACTCATTAAACGTTTGCTAAAATTAAAGTGAATATGGAGAAGCCTGTCGGAAAAACGCTAAGATGACCAGCTGAGGCTCCAAGCTGAAATACTGTTCCAGCTAGGATCCCCCCTCCAAAGACCCTCAAGATGACATGACCATTAGTTTTCTCCCCTATGTCCCATCTAATTCCACCAGCATCCCTTTGATGCTTTGAAGATTCTGCTGCAGAATTCTCATTGAGATGGAAAGCTACCCAACTATCTCTGCAAAGGAACCGAGTCCCTCTTAGAATGCAGAAGACATGGGTCCAAGAACTACTGCATATATTAACTGTTTGTGTGCCTCCGAGAATACCGCTTTATCTCCCTTTGGCTTATTATTTCCAAATATAAAATGAAAATTATAACCCTTGTCCTGACTATTTCACTCGGTTGTTGTGAGGATCTAATTCCACGGTAAGATAAAACCAGCAACAAACTTGTCTTATTTATCTTTACACTGGCCCGGCATCCAGCAAGAGGCCTTGGACTCAGCAGATCCTCAAACAGCAGCAGGCAATCCCCATCACAATTTCCATGAACAGTACTCAGTCTTGCAAGTGATCTGCTATCACCTGATACTAGGATAAAAATGTAGTTCATGCCTCCAGAAGTACTGGCTATTCTTTACCAAGTGTCTTTAAACAAAACTCTAAATGCAAAACATTTTCAAGAGGGATGATTAACAGAGTTAAAGAACTGCACAGCAAAGCTAGGGAGAGGGGAGCTCGAACAGACACGCGACACAACACATTAGAAAGTAAAAACCAAAATAATATGGCCAAAACTTTTTTCAGATCTAGCTGGATGGAAGCTCTGAATGTTGGTGAGCTTGAAGGGACCACTGAGATTATCTAGCTTAATATTTCCTGAAGTTTGATCCACAGACGGTGATTTGGTTTTATGAAAAGAGGGTATGAAGTGACAGAACTTGGGTATATTTAAAATGCATATCCCAAACCCTAGTAGGACTTAATGCACAGAAGCATACTCAGGGCTCTGAGAAGTCCTGCAGTAAAGAAGCCAATTCACCTTTATTTAACCCTGTATCCCCCAGACTTCTCTGTCCATGAGCCCTTTACCATGGAAGATCTATGAACAGCTTGTAGATCAAATGCTGGGAAAGGCCAACCTAGCCCAAGGTCATGCAGCTACTTGCAGGAGACTCAGATCTCTTAACTCTCCACCAGAGCTCTTTCCATTAGAAATTTAAATTATTGTATGGGCTCACAATTTGGAAAAGGATGAGGAAAAAAAGCTGCTGACTAGGCATCCCGATGGGCAGTGCAGAACAAAAGCAAAGTGGCGAGAACAAAGGCAACTCGAAGAGTCAATGCCCCGTGCAAAGGGGCAGCTGCTACCCAGCTCCTGCCAAATAGTCACTGCAGAACGTGGGAGCAGTATGGCCAAGTATTAGATAAAAATCTCACTTTTTACGTGAAATTGTTCTAGTTTCTAAGTGTTGGCAGCGTGTGGTCAAACAAAGCATGCCTGCAGGCCCGCTCTGAGCCTTCTCCAGCCCACAAGCCACCAGTCTGAAAACTCTGGTCTAGGCAAATTTTTATTTGGGACTTAAGAAACCTTACTTTGATGATACACATGGGTTATCAGATTTTAAAAGAAAGATAAAGAAGTCCCAGCTGAATATCAGAAAAGCATTAGAGGCATACAGAGGCATACCATCTACTTTTCAATACCAAATATGAAGTTCAGTGCTTCCATTAAAGTGTGGTGACCCAGGGCTTCCCTGGTGGCGCAGTTGTTTAGAGTCCGCCTGCCGACGTAGGGGACACGGGTTTGTGCCCCGGTCCAGGAGGATCCCACATGCCGTGGAGCGGCTGGGCCCGTGAGCCATGGCTGCTGAGCCTGCGCATCCGGAGCCTGTGCTCCGCGGCGGGAGAGGCCACAGCAGTGAGAGGCCCGCGTACCACAACAGAAAAAAAAAAAAAAGTGCGGTGACCCAAATGGGCTCAGTCACATCATGAAAACCCTTAAACAAGAACTCGCTCTCTGTAGGGTACTCTACTGGTCCCATCAAAGCAAAGACACAGAGCAACCCATAGATGTCCTGCAGACACTGGTTTTCTTCAAATGTCCGAGAAAGTTCAAATGAATGTACATGCAGGAGTTAGTCCCTTGTGAAATGATGATCTGAGCTACTCAACCACTGGGCACGTCTAAGACAGTCTCAGTGGAGTAAACTTAAAGCCACTGAGCATTCAGCATACGTGACTCTGCCATGAGGCACAAACATCACATATGAGGTGAGAGAAGGCAGTATCTCTCAAGGAGTGCCCAACAGTCAATGAACACAGGCCTTTTCTTTAAATGGGGGTGGCACATTCTTTTAAAGGAAATGTAGTGTTTCTATACAGCACATGTGCCAAATCATCTACTGCTCAGGCTCGAAGTGTGAAACAGCAGCACTGGGAAGCATTTTCTGCAGGACTGTGGAACTTCCGAGGCCCCACACCAACCAAACAGTTCCAAAAAACAGTGCTAGTATAGAGTAGGCTCTGGGCCTTAAAATCTGTCCACTGACTCTTCAGTGCCTTGGTCACAGTCATTTGAGAGCAGAATCACCATGATGCCCAACTCCATGAGGTACCAATTAACACCATATTTATGTGAATAGAACACTCTAGAATTATGCAGTGCAGAGGCAATGACTGGGTCTAGGTCAAAATAGGAGCTTAAAGTCCTAAGAAGCCCTAGCAGTTTGATAAGAGAATGTCTATTTGGGTGATGACTGGCAGGCGGTTGGTCCAGCTCGTGGAAGGAAGGCTGCTGGGAATGTGAAGTACACCGTGGTGTGACATCATCCTGTTAACATGCGAATGGGTGCACCTGGTGACGGATGCCACTAAACTATCAGCAGTGGGCTTTCCAGGAACTCTTTTATATTTTTAGAAAAGCTAAACAAAACAGATTTGTATCTTCTCATCCATAATCTCCATGAGGTCCCCTTGAAAGCCTGACAGACAGTAGTCAGCTTAGAGGTGCAGTGTGGCCACAGAACAGGATAATCTGGCTTTAAGTCCATATCCCATTCTTATTAGGATCCTGCGCTCTCTAAACAACGAGTTGAAGAATTGAAAAAACACTTTATTTTTGCTAACCAGCCAATGACTTCAGAGAAATGGACATGATTTTTTTTTTTTAAACACCCGGCAGTTTTAGATCTTCACCAGTGGGACTGAATCAGATCACATTTCTACATTTGTGTACTTCCCTACAAAATGGCTATGTTATCCCTTTGGCCAAACACTATTAGCTCACTGGACTTGACACTGCTGCAGAAATTTTAAATTTTACATGACATCTTCAGAGACTCCCTTCAGATCTAGGAATACCATGCTTAGAGTGATCTAACAGCAACCATTGGTTCCCTTTGTTGGAAAGAGTCCAAAGGATACAAAAGGAGGCTTCAACATGCCAGGAGGGAAGCTTAGTGGATTAGGTACTGGACTCTACATATCAGACTTAATAGAAACTGCAGGTTCAAATCCCATCAGGGTCAACTCAGACTCTGCTGTGATATTCTGGATAAACTGGGCACCAGACAGCTTACTGCTCCCTGACAAACTTGAGGGCCTTACAGACTGCCCCTGGTGTTTACGAGGACACCTAAGAGGAGAGAAAGCTTTCCAATCATTTAAATAAAGAAATGCACTGTCTTTTACCTCCAGTTACTGGGGGGAAAATCACATTTCTGCAACATGCTGTGTATACAATGGCGAGGCAGAACCACCATCATCAGATGCCCAAATGATATGAGCCCCTTCGAGGTAAGCTTTACTATGGATATAAGCACACAATATTTTAGATTTCTAACATTCAATTCTTGCCCAATGCAAATCTACAAATAAACCTAAAATTACCCACAAACCTGTGTTTTCTTTAGTTTTTAAAGGCCATCAAATCCTTGGAGATAGTATCGCCCTCCAGCTGTGAATATTCGGAAGTAATGCACTTACAGCACTGTCTCCACTGGGCTTACAACTGCTCCAGTCAATGGTGCCTTTCAGAGCTGGGAACATTTCCAGTGAAGTTTCCTCTGCTAGTAGTAAACACCACTGCTTCAACAATCCACATTAGGTCAGCATTTAACAGAGGGTCTCCCTCCCTCTTGAGCAGGTTGTCCAAGAATATGAGTTCAACCACTGGCTCAAGAGAAGCAGAAAGTCTTCTCAATGGTTCAAAATTCATTTTATGTTCAACTACAGGCCTTCTGCAAACTGAGGATCTGAGCTCTTTAGGGTAGTGACTATAATTCTTCCTGGATACAGAGGCCGACAAGGTGACTGTCACACATCAGCACAGAGTGAAAGCCATTACATATTAGTAGCCAGTGAGAAACAAGGTTCAGGACCCTGTACTGTAGAGGAGAGCAGTGTAACACGCCGGCAAGCCGAGTGCTGGAAGGGGAGCTGGATGGCACTGTTCATCCATTACAGCCACTGGTTGGCTCTGAAGTCTAAGTAAGATGGATACTCACTATATATTGGTTGGTGCCTAGGCAGTAAGTAACAAGTCATCGGATAAAGTTTTAGGCGGAACCACAGGTTTGGAAACTTCTGGGATCCAATGTAATGTCTATAGGAGCATCAGTATTACAATGAAAAGTCAGTATCTGGGAAACAGGTAGGGTTCCCTCCCCTGGAATACTGGAAAGAGGTGTAAAGACCATATCTTCAAGCGACCGAGTGGAGGCTTTCTTCTAATACAATGAGTCCTGTAGCTTTCTGTTAGGAATCAAGCAGTAATTAGTTATAGCCCAGCTTTTAAAGTATCCGTTAGTATGCCTACAATTAAATAGGAAGAGACGATGAGTATAAGACACTCAGCAGAAGAAATTTAAGTGTTAGAGCTAACACTTAAGTTCAGTAAGCTTCACACACAATACAAGGACATGTTCTGTTCTAAACATCATACCAGAAACCAAAGAGTATTTCTGGCAGGTCCCATATGCATTCTCCAGGGAAGCTTGCAACCTCTTAAAAATCAGTTTATTTAACTCTGACAAAATGCACGACATTGTCAGATGGTCAAGTTTCACTGCTGGAATGACTTCATATCACATGCTCCCTGAAAGAGGAAAAACTATTGCCCATAAGGAATTTCTACGTCTTATGGACCACCCACACCTATCTAACATCTTTCTTTCTCTCCTTTCTCTCCTCTCCCAGAGCACCCTCGAAAGTAAAATACCCTCGAATTCCTTCCACTCCACCCTCGAAATATAATAAGTCTGAAGAGGATGTTTTCCAAGTTTTAAAAAGCTACTGGGCCTGAGACAGCCCCTTTCTGTCTAGACCGGGTCCTCGCCGTGAGCTCCCCTAGCCCCCAACCCCCGTAAACCTCAGAACCCCACGCTGGCTGCCCTGCGGGTCCAGCCCCGGCGTGGGGACGCGACAGGGCCAGGCGTCCCGGACAAATCCTTTCCCAGCGGCTGCAGGCACCTGGGAGACCGGCCCGACAGGCTGGGCCTGGGCCTCCCAGTGGCGCCTCATCCCTCGGCTCCTCTCGGCTGCAGGAGCCACAAGGAAAGGCCGAGCCCAGCTGGGGCGTCAGCCCAGGTTACCTCCCGCCCCCAGGCCGGACCCCCTTCTCCCCATCAGGCCCGACCCGGCCCCGCCTCAGGCTCCCGTGCTCCTACCAGCCTGCCGCGCCCGTACCTGCCGGACCCGGTGCAGAGCGTCCACGAAGCCCTCGGCCTTCATCCCCACCGGAGCGCTCTGCCCCTGCACCAGCTCCGCCATTACCGCCCCCGCCGCCGCCGCCGCCGCCGCCGCTCGGCTCCCCCGTCGGGCCTCCCGCTCCGCTTGGGGACCCGTAGCCGGAAAGGGAAAGTCGCCCCACTTCCGGCGGAAGGGGAGCCGGGACGCTCGCCGACGCGAGAGGAGCCGCGTCTGCGGGGCGGGGTCAGGGCACGTGACCGCGGTCCGGCCGGAAGTGGGGGGCGGGCCCTGCGAGCGAGGCTGCCATCTGGTTTCGAGGGATAGGTTGCGATCCCGCCGATCCCGCCATTCCCAGACGCGATTTGGTCGAGGGCCGTCGATGATGTCGTGACAGACCCTTGAGGCGTGTGTGTGTGTGTGTGTGTGTGTGTGTGTGTGTGTCGCGAGGTGTCCGGCTGTCGACCGTTTGGAAACCCAGAGAGGAGTGACCTGGCTTTCCCTAGACGGCACCCTGGCTGCCCCTCTCAGAAATGACCATCGATTAGGAATACTGGGACTGAGCGCTTTGAAATGGCACCGTGAGGACCCAGAGGGAGGCTGGAGGGCAAGGAACAGCACCACAAAATACTGACCCACGTTTACAGAGTCCTGGGCCCGAATTCTTGCGTCGTAATCAGTTTCCTCGAGGATGGATGGGCTAATGCCACACCTGGGGTTGCCTAGCGACACAGCTTAGGAAGGGCGCTTCTACTGGAAAGCCAGCGCGGTGTCCTCTTACACATTCCTTCACGAACTCTGGGACTCTGGGGATACAGGAAATACCACAGGACCATCATTGCTTTCCTGCCTGCTGAGTCAAAACAGTATTGCAAGAGGGCTTCTTGGAATGCTTAAGTAACTTTTAAAAATGATGGTAACTAGATATAGATATTTCAAAGCAAGGGAAGGAATCTTAACGGTGGAACACACTTGAGCTTTTGAGGTGGATTTTACAAATGAGCCAACAGCTACCCCCCACCCCCACCAAGAAACAAGGCTTAGGGGCTTGACACACATTTTGTCAGTGGCAGGTCCAAATAGAGGTGCCCCTCTTTGGATTAACAAGATTGCCCTCATGATTAATATTTCCAAGCTCTATGGTGCCAAGGAATCGAATTTAATGGAGAGTCATGTTGTCAACTATTTTATGCCCATCTTGAAGTTATGAAGGAAGATGAGCACTAAGAAAGGGGAAATAAAGGAGTAAAATTCAAGGTGACTTCTCTTGAGCTCTCATGTCAGCATGATGGGAGAACTTTAGATTTTGGAAAGTAGTATGAGCAATAAATGGCCAATAATCAAAGAGCAGTTCTTCATTTGTTAATGATTCACTACTAGACTGTGAGTTCCTTTAGAGCAGAGACTGAGTCTTATTTTCCCCTGTATCCCTAGGTGCTTAGGAAACTTATTTTGAATTGAATAAAGCCAAATCGGATTAATTCCTAGATTATGGTAAAATAAAAGAATCTGGCAAAATTGCAATATTGGAGAGTATCGCTTTTGGACAAAATGTTTCGAGCCATGTAGGAAAGCACATAGTTGGCGGTGTTGCTGTTTTTGAAGTGCTATCGTGAGGCAGGACCAACACATGCCAACATATCTATCTGTGTTCCGGCTTGGGTGTGTTGAGTGTTTTAATTTGCTATCCTTGTAAAAATCAAGGATATGGCATCAACCTTCCCAAACAGGGATGGTTCTGCTGACCCAGTATCAGTGATACTTGAGTTTTGAATACTTTCAAAAATCTGAGGTGAGTATGTTGGTTCATCCAAATTCCAGCTGGCTCTCCCTATGAGTGAAAACAGGGTTATTGGCCCAAATATAAGGCACAGTTCAAGGTTTGGTCCAAAGATCACAGAATGCCTAAGTAAGAGGATGAGGTTCTGGTTCTTCCCCCTTTTAGTTGTTGAGTAACTCTGGGCAACTCACTTATTTCTGGGGGCATCAAAGTGGAGGATGACCCAGACCCAGTCAGGTCCAGTGTTCTATGTTCTACTAACACCGTAGACTTCATCATCTTAGCATTTATCGCGACTGTTTTTATTTTTTTTTTTATTTATTTATTTTTTTAACATCTTTATTGGGGTATAATTACTTTACAATGGTGTGTTAGTTTCTGATTTATAACAAAGTGAATCAGCTATACATATACATGTGCTCCCATGTGTCTTCCCTCTTGCGTCTCCCTCCCTCCCACTCTCCCCCTCCCACCCCTCCAGGCTGTCCCAAAGCCCCGAGCTTATATCCCTGTGCCTTGCGGCTGCTTCCCCCTAGCTATCTACCTTACTACGTTTGTTAGTGTGTATATGTCCATGACTCCCTCTCGCCCTGTCAAAACTCACCCTTCCCCCTCCCCATATCCTCAAGTCCGTTCTCCAGTAGGTCTGAATCGCGACTGTTTTTAAATCACTGTGTAATTATTTGTTTATTGTCTGTCTTTTCCACTAGAATGAAACCTCTGTTGAGGCAGGGACCGCACCTGCCTTGTTCATTGCTGTTCCCAGTACCTAACAGAATGCCTGGCATTTTGTTGGCCCTCAATATTTCTGAAATGAATGAATGAGAATGATTTTGCCCAAACTGGATAGGAAAAGATTCTCAGAGGTTAAAAAAGAATCCACGTACTCTGGTTGTGACTCGCTTTGCATATGAGACTGTCACCTAAATAAGCCATCCCACCCTGGGATTTAGAGGTACATTACTGATGACATTGAAATGCTTCCTTAGATATTACCGACTAGAAGCCACTCTAAAATGAAATTTTATCTGTAGGAGTCTAGGTTACGCTTGAGTAACAAACGTCAAAGTATCAGTGGCTGATAACAAGAAAGGTTTTTCACGTGAACGTTCACGCTACGTGATGAACATCACTGGTAGGTTGTGCCTCTGCTACACATTGCCTTCACTCTTCAACCAAAGCTGATAGAACAGCCTGTCTCAAACATTAAACGCCATTGAGGCAAAGGGAAGAGAAAGTGCGGTAAATCATGGACTGTGTTGTTTTTTTTTTTTTTTTTTTTTTTTGCGGTACGCGGGCCTCTCACTGTTGTGGCCTCTCCCGTTGCAGAGCACAGGTTCCGGACGCGCAGGCTCAGCGGCCATGGCTCACGGGCCTAGCTGCTCCGCGGCACGTGGGATCTTCCTGGACTGGGGCACGAACCCATGTCCCCTGATTCGGCAGGCGGACTCTCAACCACTGCGCCACCAGGGAAGCCCCATGGACTGTGTTTTAAAGCTCCTGCCTCACCGCAGAAATGCTATGCATTACATTTGCTCACACTTCATTGACCAAAACAAGCCAGTGGTCAAGTATTGGCCAAATGGCAGAGAAATATAATCCACCTCCAGAGAGAAAAGGCGAACATTTCTGAACAGTGACGTGATTTTCTAAAGAAATTAAGAGGAACAAAATATGGGGAATGTTGTATAGTAGACCCTTACCCTAAAGGACATAGTATGGGTATTTCCAGTATTCATTATGCTAAGGATCCTTGACATCTGGTCATTTGTAATCTGGGGAAGGCTTGCATTCCTATCGCAGGAGCTGCACTGTTTTTCTTTCTCTCTGAGGTAGAACGAATTCATAGCAGTAACACTCTGTGAGTGGGGTGTTCTCCATTTAGAGGTTTTCATAGACCCCCTTTTCTGTTGTCAAACATCCACTGGAATTTCAAATGCAGACTAAAGAGCATGTCAGCATCAAATCTAAAAATAAAGGAGAGTTACTAAGAATCTCCAGCACTGATGAGGAATAAGGACATTCCTTAGAGCAACGTTAAGACACAGGTACCCTGTGTCTTACCGTCAGAGTAAGAGTACCAGTCTTGCCCTCATACCACCCTACTCTTCATAGAGCTACATCTTCAAGTAAGTTCCTATGAGGGTACATGCAGTAAATATTCTGGGGCCATGCTTGTCCAAAACAATCTTTATTCTGCTGTCTCAATTAACAATTTAGATAGTTGTAGAAATTGGTATTGCAAATAATTCTCCTTTAGGACACTGAAGTCATCATTCATTGTCTTCTAACATCCAGTATTTTTTTTACAACAGTTTTATTGATAAATTTTGATATATAATAAAGAACAAAAAATTTTGATACACAATAAGCTGCACATATTTAATGTGTATACTTTTACATATACATATATACTTTTACATATACACTTTTACATATATGTTTTACATATACACCCAAGAAACCATCATTACTATCAAAGTCATGAACATGCACACCCCCCCCAAAGTTTCCTCATGCCTCCTTGTAATTTTTCCATCCCACCCCTCCCCGTTCTCCAGCCTCCCCGCCTTCGGCCTCCTCATCCACAAATAACCACCAACCTATTTTCTGTCACTATAGATGAGTTTGTGTTTTCTGGAATTTTATATAAATAAAAGCACGCGGTGTGCACTCTTTTGTCAGAGTTCTTTCACGTAACATAATTATTTTGATATTCACCCATGGGGTGCTGTGTATCAGTAGCTCATTCCTTTTCCTTGCTGAATAGTGTTCAGTTGAATGGGCATACCACAACTTGTTTATCCATTTACTTGTTGGTGGATATTTGGACAGTTTCCAATTTGGGGCTGTTATAAATACAGTTGAATATCAGTCTTTATTATGGACATATACTATTATTTCTCTTGGGTAAATACCTAGGCATGGCTGGATCATATGGTAAGTGTACATTTATGGTGAGTTAGTGTTTAATGGGTACTATTTCAGTTTGGAACGATGAAAAAGTTCTGGAAATGGATGGTGGTGATGGTTGCACAACATTGTGAACGTTCTTTTTTTTTTTTGCAGTTCGCAGGCCTCTCACCGCTGTGGCCCCTCCCGCTGCGGAGCACAGGCTCCGGACGCGCAGGCTCAGCGGCCATGGCTCACGGGCCCAGCCGCTCTGCGGCATGTGGGACCTTCCCGGACCGGGGCATGAACCCGCGTCCCCTGCATCGGCAGGCAGACTCTCAACCACTGCGCCACCAGGGAAGCCCTGTGAACGTTCTTAATGCCATTGAATTGTGCACTTAAAACGGTTAAAATGGTAAATTTTATGTTATATGTATATTTTACTACAATAAAAAATTTAATCACCCTAGGAAATAAAATACTGAGGTGTCAAAAAAGGGGGGATCTGTTGGAGTGCTGCTGTGGGAAGCTTGTGAAATGCAGGCCGTGAAAAGAATGGGTTTGACAATGGAGCAAGGCTGCCAAGTCAGGAAGGGTTCTCTTTTCATCTCTCACCTTGGTAACCGTCTTGTGCCTTTTGGGGCTTCATCCTTTCTTGTGGCCAACTTGCTATTTCTGCTCCTCAGACTGGAAGGTGGAATATCGAAGCAAACAGCACTGGAGTTTACACAACATCATTGCCAGCCCCCTGTAGAGAAACTGACTTCTATATCTCCATTTCAGTTTAAGAATCCCAGGGCGGGGCTTCCCTGGTGGCTCAGTAGTTAAGAATCCGCCTGCCAATGCCAATCCGCCTGCTAAACACGGGTTCAATCCCTGGTCCGGGAAGATCACACATGCCGCGGAGCAACTGAGCCCGTGTACCACAACTACCGAGCCTGTGCTCTAGAGCCCACGAGCCACAACTACTGAGCCCACGTGCTGCAACTACTGAAGCCCATGTGCCTAGAGCCCATGCTCCACAACAAGAGATGCCACCGCAATGAGAAGCCCATGGACCGCAACGAAGAGTAGCTCATGCTCGCCACGGCTAGAGAAAGCCCGCGTGCAGCAACGAAGACCCAATGCAGCCAAAATAAATAAAAACTATATATATATATATATATATATATATATATATATATATAAAGAATTCCAGGGCAAGATTCTGATTGGCTTAGAAAGGTTGGGTGTCCACCCTAAACCAATCGGCTGTGGCCAGGAGTGGAGTTCCCCATCAACTTCAGAATTGGAGTGGAAGGGAGGCACCCTGCTCTCCAAATGCACTGTGTGCCTGGAGATGTTTGCTGGGCAGACAAAAGTCAGTGCTGATAACAGAGCTAAGCAGAGAAAGAACTGGATTCATATTTGTTCATATTTTCCTTCTGAGGAGCTGAAATTACTCTCTCTCTCATACTCTTGTCTTTTCCATCATCTTTGTGAGGCAAAGTAGGTGAGCATCCAATCCATTCTAGTAGTGGAGAAAGTAAGGACATAGTGAAGTCAAGTGATATATCCAGATTCCTGATAGAAATTACACTGTGCTGTTTGTCGGTATTCCCAACACCAAGTATCTGGTCCACAGAGACACTAAATTATGTTGAGCGGATGAATCCCAGTTTATCAAATCCCAGCATATTATCACTTGGATACAATTTCCCTCAGATGATCTGCTAGAATTTAAGTAGTAGAATCAGTCCCACTCCTTGCTGACAGTAGGAAAATTACTCTAGATCGTTACTGATCACTCTCACCGTTGATGCATAGATTGGCTGGGTATAGAATTTTAGATTGAGGCAATAATTTCCAAGGCATTCTTTCATTATCTTCTAGCAAGCATTGTTGCTGTTGAGAAGGCTGATGCTATTCTGATGTATTATCCTTTTGGACTTTTTCCCCCTTTTCTTTGGAAATCTAATAGACTCTTCTTTTGTTCTCCAGTGTTCTGAAATTCCATGGTGATGTGTCTTGAAGTGGATCTTTTTTCATCCATTATGCTGGCCACTCAGTTACCCTTTTGATGTGGAAATTAATGTCCCTCAATTCTGGGATATTATCCTGAACTATTTAATTGAGGATTTCCTCCATCATTTTCTCCATGTATCTCTCTAGAGCTTCTATTATTTGGATACTGGACCTCCTTTACTGGTCCTCTAATTGTCCTATCTTTTCTGTTTCCCACCTCTTTGTCTTTTGCTTTTCTTTCTGGAGAAAAAAAGAGTATTCCCTCAATTTGATCTTCCAGTCTTTCTGTAGAGTTTTTCATTTATGCTGTCATGTTTTTAATTCCTAAGAGATCTCCTTTGCTCTCCCAACAGTCCTTTCTTTAAAAAGTAGCCTTCCGTGGCTTCCCTGGTGGTGCAGTGGTTAAGAATGCGCCTGCCAATGCAGGGGACACAGGTTCAAGTCCTGGTCCGGGAAGATCCCACATGCTGTGGAACAAGTAAGTCAGTGCTCCACAACTACTGAGCCTGTGCTCTAGAGCCCATGAGCCACACCTACTGAAGCCCGCGTGCCTAGAGCCCGTGCTCCGCAACAAGAGAAGCCACGGCAATGAGAAGCCTGCGCAACGCAACGAAGAGTAGCCCCCGCTCGCCACAACTAGAGAAAGCCCGCGCACAGCAACGAAGACCCAATGCAGCCAAAAATAAATAAATAAAATAAATAAATTTAAAAAATGAAAAAGTAGCCTTCCGTTCTTGTTTTGTCGATGGAATACCTTCCCTTATCTCTCTGAGGATGATAAACATAGTTTTTTAACAAAAGTTTTTTCTCCCTGCACTGTTCATGTTGCACTGATCTCAGTTGTTTTATGTACGTATGTATGTATGTAAGTAGGTAGGCTTTATGGTCCCTATCTTTCGTGTTACAGACTTTCCTCAGATGTTTGGGAATACATGGTGGCCTGTTCACGCTTCTGGGTGGGTGAGGATTGTTGACTGTGGGTTTCAATGTAGAATGGCCCAGCTGGGCTGTTTGATGGGCATCTCCCAATGTCAGCACCTTTAAGTTGTTTCTCTTGGACCAGTTAAACCCCTCCATAGAAAGCTCCCAGTGTCCTTCCTGGAAGTCAGAGCAGCTATTTTAGTTTAAGTTATACATTCATTCACCTGATTATCTGATTAAAACTTGTCTCCCCCACAAGATCATCAGCTTCAGAGACAGCAACACTATCCATGCTGTTCGCCATTGTGTCTCCAGCACTGAGCCCATAGTATGTGTTCAATAAACAACGATTTCTATAAATTAATGCATCGACCCTTTTGGCAAAGTCCCATCATATTCTTTTAATGTCTGATTTCTTATTTTTTATTATGAAATATTTCAAGTACATAGAATAATGTAATGAACAGCCATGTACACAATGCCAACAAAGGAAGTCAGCACCGCAGTTACTAGTGAAGAGCCCTGTGTAACCCTCCACGATCCTAGTCTGTTCCTTCCTCTCCAGTGGTAACTGCCTTCCTGAACTTGGTAATCTGCATTCTAATGGATGCTGTATTCTTGTGTGTGTGTATAATGCTTTTAAACATTACATTGATATAAATGGTATCACGCTCTATGTATCTTTCTGTCCTTTGTGTCTTTTTTTATTTTTTGACCCCACGTGTATTTCTGAGGTTTATCCAAGTTCACCCACGTAGGCTTACTTCATTACTTTCCCTGTTATTCCACTATATGAATAAACTAGAAATTATGTATTCTTTCTCCTGTGGATCATCATTTAAATTGTTTCCATTTTTTCTCTGCCACAAAATGATGTTGCAGTAAGCTTTCTTGAACTTGTCTCCTTATGCAGTGTTTGGCAGATTCTCTAGGATATACACCCAGGCGTGGAGATGCTAGGGGTGGGGGAGGGTGGTAGGGAATATGCCACCTCATCTTTGCTAGAGAAAGCCCAGTTGCTCTCCAATGTGGACAAAATATCTCCAGAGTGGCACACACATCCCACCAGCTGCAGGTGAGCTCTTTTGACTTCTCATCCTGGCTGACACTTGTTAATACCACAATTTTTATTTTTTGAAATCTAATGAGTTAAATTTTAAAAATAAATATTTAAATTTTAATTGTTATATTGTGAATATATACATATATTACCATTTAAACTGTTGTTAAGTGTGCTGTTCAGTGACATTAAGTACATTCACATTGCCGGGCAACCATCACCACCATCCATCTCCAGGACTTCTCTCATCTTCTCAAACTGAGACTCTGTACCTCTTAAACATGAATTCCCTGTTTTCCTCTCTCCCAGGCTCTGGATACCTCCACTTTACTTTCTGTCTCTATGAATTTGGCTACTCTAGGTACCTCATGTAAGTGAAATCATACAGTATTTGTCCTTTTGTAACTGGCTTATTTCACTTAGCATAATGTCTTAAAGTTTCATCCATGTTGTATTGTGTGTCAGAATTTCCTTCCTTTAAAAAAATTTTTTTATTGAAGTATAGTTGATTTACAATGCTGTGTTAGTTTCTGGTGTACAGCAAAGTGATTCAGTTATATATAAATATATATCTATTTTTTCAGACTATTTTCCCTTCCTTTTCAGATTCTTATCCTTTTTTCAGATTCTTTTCCATTTTTCAGATTCCTTTCCCTTGTTATTATAAAATATTGAGTATAGTTCCCTGTGCTATACAGTAGGTCCTTCTTTATTATCTATTTTATGTATAGTAATGTGTATATGTTAATCTCAAACTCCTAATTTATCCCTCCTCCCCTTCCCCTTTGGTAATCGTAAGTTTGTTTTCTATGCCTGTGGGTCTATTTCTGGGTTTTTGTTTGTTTGTTTTTTAAAGGAGACCAAAGAGACATAACAATCAGATACAGTTCATGCACCTTGATTGGGTCTTTTTTTAATATATATATATATATTTATTTATTTATGGCTGTGTTGGGTCTTTGTTGCTGCTCACAGACTTTCTTTAGCTGCAGAGAGTGGGCGCTACTCTTTTTTTTTTTTTTTTTTTTGTGGTATGCAGGCCTCTCAGTGTTGTGGCCTCTCCCATTGCGGAGCACAGGCTCCGGACGCGTAGGCTCAGCGGCCATGGCTCACGGTCCCAGCCACTCCGCGGCATGTGGGATCTTCCCGGACTGGGGCATGAACCCGTGTCCCCTGCATCGGCAGGCGGACTCTCAACCACTGTGCCACCAGGGAAGCCCAAGGGGGCTACTCTTCATTGCAGTGCACGGGTTTCTCATTGCAGTGGCTTCTCTTGTTGCGGAACACGGGCTCTAGGCACGCAGGCTTCAGTAGTTGTGGAATGCACGCTCAGTAGTTGTGGTGCGCGGGCTCTAGAGCACAGGCTCAGTAGTTGTGGCGCACGGGCTTACTTGCTCCACGGCATGTGGGATCTTCCCAGACCAGGGATCAAACCCGTGTCCCCTGCATTGGCAGGCGGATTCCTAACCACTGCGCCACCAGGGAAGTCCCTCTATTTCTGTTTTGTATATAAATTCATTTGTATCATTTTTTTTTAGATTCCACATATAAGTGATATCATATGATATTTGCCTTTCTCTTTCTGACTTACTTCACTTAGTATGATCATCTCTAGGTCCATCCACATTGCTGCAAATGGCATTATTTCATTCTTTTTTATGGCCGAGTAATATTCCTTTGTATAAATATACATCTTCTTTATTCATTTGTCTGTCAGTGGACATTTAGGTTGTTTCCATGTCTTCGCTGTATATAGTGCTGCAATGCATGTACCTTTTCGAATGGGCAAAAAATTCAGACACATTCCAAAGGAAGATGAATAAATGGTCAATAAGCACAAGAAAATGTACTCAACATTATTAGTCATTAAGCGGATGCAAGCTAAAACCGCTACACACCTACCAGAATGGCTAAAACTAAAACTGAAAAGATATCAAATGTTGACAAAGTATGGAACAACTGGAATGCTAACACATGGTTCTTAGGAGTGTAAAATGGTACAGCCACTTAGAAAAAAAAGAGTGGAAGTTTCTTAATAAATTAAAAATATACCCACTCTTTAACCCAGCAATTCCACTCCTACATATTTACCGAAAAGAAATGAAAATATGTGTCCATAAAAAAAGTTGTATGGTAATTATCATAGCAGCTTCATAATAGCCTAAAACTGGAAGCAGCCCAAGTGGAAAGATCAGAACAGTAGCTGCCTCTGAAAGTTGAGGAAAGAGATTGAGGGAACATTCTATATGTATTGATAGGAATTTGGGTTACACAGTATATACAAAATTCAGCATATGTCAAGATTTGTGTATTTTATTGTATGTGAACTTTATAATGAAAGAAAAAACATGCAGACAGATATTGTACTCTAGTCAATGATACACATTTAGGAGGAAATGTACTGATGCCTGCAATTTACTTTGAAATGCAACAAAAATAAGTTGGATTAATTGCTTGATGGAGGGACAGATAGATGGATAGACATAAGATAAAGCAAATGTAGTGAAATGTTCATAGTAGAAACGAGGGCGTGGGTTAATGGGTGTTCACTATTGAATTCTTTCAATTTTGCTCAGTCTGAAAATTTCATAGTAATATGTTGGAAAAAAGATTACATAAGCCATCTTGCCGGGAGGAAGTTGAGTCATGGATCTCAGCCATAGAGTTCTGAGAGCTCAGAGGTCTCAGAGCCATAGATATTGAGAGGGAATGAAGGGATGGAGGAAAATATAACTGTTACCAGAAGAAAAGTGGATACAATGGAAATAAACAACTCTTGTCCACTAAAAATGGTGACACAAAACCAGTTTGAGTGTGTGGGAGAAGAAACAGATTTGGTTGAAAGAGGATGCATTCAAATGGGTCATACTCAGACAGCATTCAAAAATATATGTGCCCTCAGGGAACTATATTTAACATCTTGTGATAAACCATAATGGAAAAGAATATGAAAAAGAATATATATATATATATATATATATATATGAGTCACTTTGCTGTACAGAAGAAATTAACACAACATTGTAAATCAACTATACTTCAGTAAATTATATGTGCCCCGCTGGTCACATCCATCCTCCCTCATCCTTAGCTAAGATTTGGATCGACTTATCTTCTTTTCTGGCTAGACCAACACAAAATCATTTGATTGCCTATGAAACTGTTTCTTTTCCTTCTGCATAGAGAGTAAATAATGACTGCTAGGGATTGTTACATTAAACTTTCTCCCTTCCAACCATCCATCTAACCATCTATCCATCCACCTGTCCATCCATCCATCCATCCATCCATCCATCCATCCACCCATCCACCCACCATCCATCCATCCATCTATCACCATCTATCCATACAACCATCCATCCATCCATCCATCCATCCATCCATCCATCCACCATCCATCAGTCTATCCACCATTCATCCACGCATGTATCCATCCATCCACCTACCCTTCCAACAAAGTCTCTTCCTGTGGATGGATTATTGAGGTATGGTCTCTGAAAGGCCCTTGTCTTCAATAATCATCTTCACCGAGATGGCATGATATCAGGAAAAAGATAGCTAGGATGGGGCTGGAAATGAAATCCAGGAAGGAGTTGCAAGGAACACAAGATAATAACCAAACCATAAAGAAAGCCTGCAATTGATATCTGTGACAGGAAAGAGACATGAGTCAGCAGACAGAAATGGGCCGGAGGGGTGGTGGTAGCAGTGACGAACACTGCAAAGAATAAACTAGGCGCGGAGGCTGAGTTGCTTGCTGTAAAGGAAAAGAACAGTTTCTATCAGAACATATGCTCTATTTGTTACACAGAGATTTCTAGAGATTCTCAAGCCTTTTGGTCCCACAAATTAGGAATAGAGTTAAAAGTGTGTGTGTGTTTGTGTGTGCACGCGCACGTGTGTATGTGTGTGTGTGTGTGTTGAATCTGGTTGAGCCTGGAAGTATCTGGAAAAGAGAGAGGCAGGTAGGCAGGCTTCTCTCTCCCAGTCACATAGGTGTCCTGCTTCTATTCTATGCCCATTTTAGGAACACCAGTTTTCTGCTCTGCTGCTTGGTTTTTTGTTTTTGTTGTTTTTGACTTTTTTTGTTGTTGTTTGTTTTTTATTTATTTTTATTTTTTAATTTTTAAATTAATTTTTATTGAAGTATAGTTGCTTTCCAATGTTGTGTTAGTTTCTACTGTAAGCAAAATGAATCAGCTATACATATATCTCCTCTTTTCTGGATTTTCTTCCCACTTAGGTCACCACAGTGCATCAAGGAGAATTCCCTGTTCTGTACAGTAGGTTCTCATTAGTTGTCTATTTTATCTGTGGCTTGGTGCTTGACTCAGCTCCGGACCTGGAGGCCAGGGGGAAAAACAATGACTACTTCACTAGAACCAGGCTGCCATGAAGCAGGAAAAATGTGATACTTCCAAAGAAAATTCTACCCCATGTGGAAGCAGGAAGTAACCTGGCTGCATTTTCAACAAAATGTCACTCTTGGTTAAGGGCCTTTCATCCCTAAGACAAAAACAGTGGCTGGGATTGCCTCAAGGGTCAAAAAGTCTTAAAGGCCAGGTGATGGGTTATCCTTTCTCACTCCAATGCCTGGGACAAGCTCTGATTCCAGGGTCGAATCACAGGCTGCTTTTGTAATATTCGGGTGTATTTTCCATGCTTCACAGTGACACATGTCTTTCTGGTTTTTCTTGTTGATGATCACAGCTTCCAAAAACTTGGGGCTCAAAAAAGAGGCCTTGACAACAGGCCTGGACCTCGTAGCCACAGACCCTGAGCTGTCTTTTCATAATCTTGTAAAGAAAGCCTCCCTCCCACTGGCTGGGTTTGATGGATACTCTGGTCCGACTGAGTGGAGAGAAAGATGTTTTCATGTTTTAGAACCTGAGGCTTGCAGGTGATTCAGACAGAGAACAACTGTGGTTTGTTTGCAAAGATAAAACAGATAAGCCACAGGGAGAGCAAAGGTGAGCCCAGCAAATTCAAGTGTCCCAGTGGAATGACTAGTCTGTGAGCTGCAGTCTTTGGTCGTGAAATTTCCAGACCTAGGATGCCCATCCTTCTTCCTTTCTCACTGACATTAGTAAATCGAAAGAGGTGTTATTGAGTAAAAAAAGCAAATAGTAGAAAGATATGATCGGTCTGATCCCTTTATGTAAAAAGCAAATCAAATGTACTGCACACACATAAATTCATGTGCTGACAAATGCAAAGAAAAAAAAAAAACGCCCGAGGCAGAGGCAGCAAATGATAATAGAGATTACCTTTGGAGAATGATGGGGAAGGATGGGGTGGGGAGGGAAGGGATGAGAAGATGGTGGAGCCTATAGGACAGGCACTCAGAAGAGACTTTAGTCTTACTTAGAACATGTGGCACATATATATGCAATGGAATATTACTCAGCCATGAAAAGGAAAGAAATTGAGTTATTTGTAATGAGGTGGATGGACCTAGAGTCTGTCATACAGAGTGAAGTAAGTCAGAAAGAGAGAAACAAATACTGTATGCTAACGCATATATATGGAATCCAAAAAAAACAGTACTGATGAACCTAGTGGCAGGACAGGAATAAAGATGCAGACGTACAGAACAGACTTGAGGACCCAGTGGGGGAAGGGGAAGCTGGGACGAAGTGAGAGAGTGGCATGGACATATATACACTACCAAACGTAAAATAGATAGCTGGTGGGAAGCAGCCACATAGCACAGGGAGATCAGCTCGGTGCTTTGTGATGACCTAGAGGGGTGGGATAGGGAGGGTGGGAGGGAGGTTCAAGAGGGAAGGGATATGGGGATATATGTATATATAGAGCTGATTCACTTTGTTGTACAGCAGAAACTAACACAAAAATGTAAAGCAATTATACTCCAATAAAGATAAAAAAAAAAGAGACTTTAGTCTTACTTATAATGGTAGTTTTTTAAAAACAAGTAGTATATATTTGTGCATTGCTCATATAATTAACAGTCAATTAAAGATATTTCCTTTATTTTTTTAATTGAAGTATAGTTGATTTACAAAGTTATGTTAGTTTCAGGTGTACAGCAAAGTGATTCCGTTTATGTATATATAACTGAATATTATATATATATTCTTTTTCAGATACTTTTCTATTATAGGTTATTATAAGACATTGAATATAGTTCCCAATTAAAAATCAATTTTGAAAAAAGATCTGATTCTTTAGTGCATAGTGAGAATATCTAACCAGGTGAAAAATATATTGTAGGTCAGATAAAGGAAGGATAGAAATGAACATTTGCCTGTCGTTTGCCCCTCATCATAACAAGTGACAATGGTGACGGTGGTGATGATGATGTCGAGTTCATTGAACTAGGGGCAGCTTTATCCAATTTAAGTTTTATGACCTATGAGTTGGGTACTGTTAATTATTCCCGTGTTACAGATGAGGAACCTGAGACTCAGAGAGCTGAAGGGATCTGCCCAAGGTTAGTACACCGCAGAGCTAGATTTCAAGGCCATGTCTGCTGGACTTCACAGCCTCAAATTTTAACTACAATGTTACACCATCTGGTAAAAATTTCCCCCTGCTACTCAGACTCCCTTATCTTCTAAGAATGTTAGGAGAGCGATGAGAGTGGGGCAGGGAGGAAGGAGAAGGAGGAGAAAGAGACAGGGCAGAGAAAAGAGGTGCTGGGAGCCCTGTGGGGTGAAGCCTCAAGAATCCCGAGGGTCCTGAGCTGGTTGGAAACTTCCACCAGGTGCCACACCTGGGCTGAGGCAGGGTTGCCCAGTGGCTAGGAGCACAGGTTCTGGAGTCAGACCTGGCTCCAATCCCAGCTCTGCCACTTAGTAACTAAGTCACCTTGAACAAGTCCCTTAAGTCTCTGACTGAGCTGAGTCATCTCGCCTGGAAAATGGCCATGTTCCAAGGCTGCTCTAGGAGTGCACATGGGATGCTCGCAGAGCACTCCGGCAGACGATGGCAAGAGGATGCTCAGAAGTGCCCGTTATTAGGATTGGCATCACCGATGAGGCTGTGGGTTGGGTCCTAAGCAAGCACCGAGCCACCGAACTGTGAGCATTTCCACTCTGTAGCAGAGACCAGGGAGGACGGGGCCTGTAGCACAGCAGCAGGAAGGTACTCCCATCCCTACCAGGCCTGCCTCTGTTGCCTGAGGGTTCTGAGAATGGGAGCTTGAGGGCGGGGACTCTGTCTCTCTAGTTTGCACTGTAGCCGTGTGCCCGGAACAGTGTCCAGCGCACAGTAAGTACTCGGGGATTATTTTTAGCGGAGCAAGAAGGGTGGGCACTCAATTATGTTTCCCGTGTGAAGAAATAAATGTATGAGTATATAAATGAAGACTTCTCTGCGACAGCCCAGTCCACACAGCCTCCTCCTTCTCTCGGGAGGTCTCAGCATTTAACACCCACAAAAAGGCACGTCTCTAAGTCTTTCTGGTTTATCTTTGCAGCCTTGGTTTTATCTCTAAGGAGTAAGGGGTTCCCAGTAGCACCTGTGTCTACAGGAGCTGAGCTATCAAACGAACTTTATAGTTCACATTTTTATATCCCTCCCATGCTTTCTACAAAAAGGACTGAACATTCAAAAAAAATTTTTTTTGTACAAATGAACCTATTTGCAAAACAGGAATAGAGTCACAGATGTAGAAAACAAACTTACAGTTACCAAGGCGGAAAGGGAGGGGGAGGGATAAATTGGGAGATTGAGATTGACATATACACACTACTATATACAAAATAGATAATCAACAAGGACCTACTGTATAGCACAGGGGACTCTACTCAATACTCTGTAATGGCTACAATACACGGGAAAAGAATCTAAAAAAGAGTTGATATATGTATATGTATAACGGAATCACTTTGCTGTACAGCAGAAAGTAACACAACATTGTAAATCAGCTATACTCCAATAAAAATTAATTAAAAAATTTTGAAGATGAATTCCTGATTTACACACATAGCAGGTTATTAAAGGAAAGGTAGAAATGGCTGTTGCCAAATCCTGATTCTGTGACAATGATATATGGATGGATTAAAATTGCCAGAATTTAATTCATGACTCTTGCATCTGTATTTGTAAGACACATAGTCTGTGATTTCCTTTTTTTGTGCTGTGTTACCATTTGACAATGAAGTTACTGCAAATTTCATAAGATAAGTTGGGATGCTTCCATTCTTTTCTCTGCTGTGGAAGAGTCTGAATCTTGGGATTACTTATTCCATGGATGTCTGAAATAATCCAGACATAAAACTATCAGGGCCTGGATACTTTCTTTGGGGAGGGAATTCTTGCAGAAAATTGTCTACCTCTTCCATAGTTAATGTATTATTTGGTTTTCCACTTCTTTTAAAGTCAATTTTAGTAGTTTTATAATGTCTTGGAAACTGTAAATCATTCATTCCATCCAGATTTTCAGTTTTACTAGCCAGATCTGTACATGGAATCCCCAATCATTTTTTTTTTTGCGGTACGTGGGCCCCTCACCGCTGTGGCCCCTCCCGCCACGGAGCACAGGCTCCGGACGCGCAGGCTCAACGGCCATGGCCCACGGGCCCAGCCGCTCCGCGGCACGCGGGAGGAGGCACGCGGGATCCTCCCGGACCGGGGCACAAATCCGCGTCCCCTGCATCGGCAGGCGGACTCCCGTCCACCGCACCACCAGGGAAGCCCCCCAATCATTTTTGAAATCTCCTCCATCATTGTATTCCCTTTCCCATTCCTAATGTTTATATTTGTTGTTTTTCTCTTTTCTTCCTTTTTAGGTTTTTACTTTTAACGAAGCTGTTTTCTTTCTAATGTACAAAAAACTTAAATTGTAGTGAAATATACATAACATTTACCATTGTAACCATTCTTAAGTGCACAGTTCACTGGCCTTAAGTACATTCATACTGTTGTACAACCATCACCACCATCCATCTCTAGAGTTTTTTCATCTTGCGAAACTGAAACTCTGACCCTTTAAACATTAATTCCCCATTCTTCTTTCCCCTCAGCCTCTGGCAACCACCATTCTACTTTCTGTCTATATTAATATTCAACCTCTTTAGATACCTCATATAAGTGGAATCATACAATATTTGTCTTTTTCTGTCTGGCTTATTTCACTTAGCGTAATGTCCTCACGATTCATCCATTTTGTAGCATGTGTCAGAATTTCCTTCCTTTTTAATCCCACTGTATGTATATACCACATTTTGTTTACCCATTCATCTGTCAGTGGGCACTTGGGTTGTTTCTACCTTTTGGCCGCTGTGAATAATGCTGCTATGAACATGGGTGTGCAAATATAGAAGCTGACTTTTTTTTTTTTTTCTTGCGGTATGCGGGCCTCTCGCTGTTGCGACCTCTTCTGTTGCGGAGCACAGGCTCCGGACGCGCAGGCTCAGCGACCATGGCTCACAGGCCCAGCCGCTCCGCGGCATGTGGGATCTTCCCGGACCGGGGCACGAACCCGCGTGCCCTGCATCAGCAGGCGGACTCTCAACCACTGTGCCACCAGGGAAGCCCTAGAAGCTGACTCTTGAAGCCTTTGTCATGGCGGGCGGTGCGCGGAAAACCAAGAACTCCCCCTGCCGGTTCCTTGCTGGAGAAATCAGAATTAGGGAAAGCCCTGGTGGCAAAGACCTCATCATTTCTTCCACAGATGAAGAATTGAGGCTCAGAGGGGACAAGCAATGTTACTGAAGCCACACAGCCAGCAAGTGGAGGCGTCAAGGTTTGGACCCAGAACTGCCGCAGGAGATGCTGCTTCCCAGCCAGCTGGCCTCTCTTGTCCATCCTTCCGGGCCATGCTGGTGTCTGCTCAGTGATGGGCCTGGCCCAAATGTATCCTGGGGAGAGCTGCTTCTCAGCACTGGGCAAGCTGGCTGAGGGAGTCTGAAAGCCATTTTGTTCATTACAAATGAAAAGCAGATGAGACTTTACATGTTATGCTTTGGCCACCAGTGCTGTGTGCAGCAGGGCCCCTGTGAACAGTCACACCAAATAAAACATATTATTTAGGAGTGATTGGAAGGCAGACAAGCTGAAAACATTGTGCACGGAAGGACTGCCGCTATCTGCTCACGAGCATCACTTTCCCCGGGCTTGCACGTGGACTTAAATTTAGGGCAATTTCCCTTGTGGTACCACAACTCCGTGAGTAGACTTGGGCTTCTGGACAAGTGATTTCCCAGCCACATGGCTTCCAGCCCCAATACAGAGCATGGGGCTTGGCTTCCTGGGTCTGCTCTGATGCTGCCTGTGGAGATGTCATCTCAGCACTCAAGACTCATCCTCCTAGTTTCTGCTGGGATGAGAATGGTGGGCAGAGCCTTGACCCCAGACATTGGTTGAGCACTTACTCTGTGTACCGTAACCAGCAGCCTGGCCCTAGGAGCAGCAAAGCAGGAAACTGAGGCTCAGAGAGGTTAAGGTGCACATCCAAAATCACAGAGCTCCCCCGAGGATCTCCTAAATGGTAGGAAGGCAGGGCTGGCCAGCAGGTGTGGTCCTGTGTGGTATTGGCACCCCTCACACAGACATTTAGAGAGAGGAGGTAGGGTAACACTGCCCAGCTATGGCATCTGACTCAGGGGCTTCTCAGAGCCTCTGAAGCCAAATCCTGGGAAGGCTCCTTAGACCCCTGCATAGGACCTCTAAGCCTGGGGTCTGAGGCATGGCCATAGTTTGGGGAATCCTGCAGTGGATGTTGACACATCTTTCTCACATCGTGAGTGGAGGCAGGGCTGAGTCTACAGCTATAGGGAGGAAGGCTACTGAGGCCAGGAGCCACCAGCCTGAGGTATCCCTGACAGAATGACAGGGAGCCCAGCTCTTAGAGACTGGAGGCCTGGGAAGGGGACACTGACCCAAAGGCTGGATGCAGGTACACGAGGCAGCTGATGTGTATTTATGAGCATCCGCTATGTGCCGGGCCCTTGGAGCTCACACTCCAGCAGGACGGAGCTGTGGAACAATGATGGTAACTCATTAACCAGAACTTCATAAACACTAAGTGCTGTACTGAGCACTTTGGAGAGATTCACCCTTCAGTCCTCATGAGAGCTAGATGGGGAGGGTGTTCATAAGAGCAGGCTAACTATCTTAACAAATAACCCCACAATAAGAGCTCATTTCCTGCTCATTTCATAGTCCAATGTGGGGCAAGGGTGTTGGGTGGGGACTCTGTTCCACGTGGTCATTCATGGGCCCAGGGTAGAGAGTGGGAAGAATGGTGCAGGACGTTTTAGGAGCCAGGCCTAGGAGTTGTGACATCACTTCCTCCTACTTTCCATTGGCCAGAACTCTGTCACATGGCACCTGCAGGGGAGCCTGGGAAATGTAGTCTGGCTGGGAGTGCCTGGGAGGAAAAGGGAAACAGCTTGGTGGACAGCAGCCAGTATTTGCCACTGGTAGGAGCCATTAGTGTTCCAATTTTCATTGAGGAGATCAGTTCTCGGAGTGTCCTACGGCTCAGCTGGGAGGGGATGGAGCTGACATTCAGCTGTGGGCAGCCTGACTCCAGAGAGCATGCCCTAATCACCAGGTACACTGCCTTTCTGGAAGTGAGTGCTGAGTTAAACAAATGGGTATTGTGGAGGGCCGTGTGTGTTGAGAGTGAAGGCTCTGTCCCAAACCTCCTGGGTTCAATTCCCCGATTCCACCTCTTACCAGCTGCGTGATTTGGGGCAGGTCATGTAACCTCTCTGTGTCTCAGGTCCTGGGGAAGGGCCCTGGCCTTTTCTAGGCCCTTTTCTGCTCTCTCCCAGGGACAGAACAAGAGAGGAAAGCAGGACAACACAGGAGAAAACCAAGCAGCTCACACTAGGAGCCTGGGTGGACCAAGGAGGAAGAAGGGGATTGAGAAGTAGGGGCTGGCCCTCCACCTCATCCACGTCCATCCTCACGTGGTGACTGTGGTCCCAAGGTGGCCACTTCTCTGCAGCCTCTGTGCTGACACACCAGCTACGTGGTGGGATGTGTCCCAGAGTGGATGTATTGTCACTCAGCCCCCTCAGCTAAACAGTGTTCTGTACACCAGGTGCTCTGTGAGGGCCATTAACCAAGGGGGCAATGGGGGAAGAGCTGGGGAACCAGGAGCTAGCTGACCTGTTTCTTCTTTTGACAGACTCTGGTGGGGGGCCATGAGGGACAGGCTGCGTTGTGAGCCCCAGAACCCACTGGTGAGTAAACCAGGCCTGCCTGGCTCTGGAGCACGTGCTGAAGGGGAAGAGAAAGTAAGGGAGTGGGAGAAAAAAGATGTCTCACCTCCAGCGCTTTCTTTGTAACCAGGGTGTGCATTTAACAAAGCTCATCCCAAAATGCAAATCAAAACTACAATGAGGTACCACCTCACACAGTCAGAATGGCCACCATGAAAAAATCCACAAATAACGAATGCTGGAGGGGGTGTGGAGAAAAAGGAACCCTTCTACCCTGTCAGCGGGAATGTAAGTTGGTGCAGCCACTGTGGAAAACAGTATGGAGGTTCCTCAGAAAACTAAAAATAGAATTACTGTATGATCCAGCAATCCCCACTTCTGGGCACGTATCTGACAAAACTATAATTCAAAGAGATACATGCACCCCAATGTTTATAGTAGCACTATTTACAAGAGCCAAGACATGGAAACAACCTAAATGTCCATCAGCTGTTGAATGGATAAAGATGTGGTGCATATATACAATGGAATATTACTCAGCCATGAAAAAGGAACTAATGCTATTTGCAGCAACATGGATGCAACTAGAGATTACCATACTAAGTGAAGTAAGTCAGAAAGAGAAATACAAATACCATATGATATCACTTATATGTGGAATCTAAAATATGACACAAACGAACCTATCTACAAAACAGAAACAGAATCATGGACATAGAGAGCAGACTGGTGGTTGCCAAGGGGGAGAGGGTTGGGGGAGGGAGCGAGGGAGAGGTTGGGGTCAGCAGATGTAAGCTTTTATATATAGAATGGATAAACAGCAAGGTCCTACTGTATAGCACAGAGAACTATATTCAACATCCTGTGATAAACCATAATGGAAAAGAATATTTAAAAAAAAGAGGGACTTCCCTGGTGTTCCACTGGTAAAAAATCTGCTCTACAGCGCAGGGGATGTGGGTTTGATCCTGGTAAGGGAACTAAGATCCCACATACCGCGGGGCAACTGAGCCTATGCGCCACAACTACTGAGCTCCGTGTGCCTCAACTAGAGCCCACATGATGCAAAGTACAGAGCCCGTGCGCCCTGGAGCCTGTGCACCACAACTACAGAGAGAAAACCCACACGCCACAACTAGAGAGAAGCCGCATGCCACAGCGAAGAGCCCGTGCCTCAACGAAAGATCTAGCATGCCTCAACGAAGACCCCGCATACCCCAACGAAGACCTGACACGGCCAAAAATAAAATAAATAATAAAAATTTTAAAAATCTTAAAAGGGCTTCCCTGGTGGCGCAGTGGTTGAGAGTCCGCCTGCCGATGCAGGGGACACGGGTTTGTGCCCCGGTCCGGGAAGATCCCACGTGCCGCGGAGCGGCTGGGCCCGTGAGCCATGGCCGCTGAGCCTGCGCGTCCGGAGCCTGTGCTCCGCAACGGGAGAGGCCACAGCAGTGAGAGTCCCGCGTACCGCAAAAATAACAAAAAACAAAAAACAAACAAACAAAAAAATCTTAAAAGAAAAGAATATGTATAAGTATATCTGAATCACTTTGCTGTACAGCGGAAATTAACACAACATTGTAAATCAACTATACTTCAATTTAAAAAATTGAAAGAAAACAATGTTCATCCCATCCCACCCCCTTTCTGCTTAAAATGCTCTCATGCCCCCCACCTGCTCTCCAGATAATGTCTCCCATTTTGCAGGATCTGGCCCTGCTGTGCTCCAGCCCCACCCCTTTCAAACTCCCAGCACCCACCTTGCTGAATCACACACACTTCTCAGAACATGTTGTTTCATGCTCCCCAGGTGTATTAGTTTACTGGGGCTGCTGTCATAAAGCACCGCAAACTGGGTGGCTTCAACAGCAGCGTTTACTGTTTCTCAGATCTGGAGTCTAGAAGTCTGAGATCAAGGTGTCCACAGGGTTGGTTCCTTCTGAGGGCTGTGAGGCAGAACCCAGCTTCTGGTAGTTTGCTGGCTCTCGGTGGCACTCTTGGGCTTGTAGAAGCGTCACTCTAATCTCTGCCTTCATTTTCTCGCGGCCTTCTCTCCCTGTGTGTGCGTCTGTGTCATGTTGGATTAGGGTCCCCTCCTACTCCTATGTGACCTTATCTTAACTAATTACATCTGTCAGGATCCTATTTCCAAAAAGGTCATATTCTGAGGTACTGGGGGTTAGGACTTTGGCATAGGAATTTGGGGGTTGGCATAGGAATTTGGGGGTTACAATTCAACTGATAACACTAGGCTTTGCCCATGCTGTTCCCTCTGTGTGGAACTCCCTTCCCTTACTTGTCTGGCAGGCAAGCTTCCATTTGCTTCCAAATGTCAGCTCAAGCACCGCTCCTTGGCAAAGGCTTCCTAGTAGCTGAGCTGCTGTGACCTAGCCTCCACTGTACCCCACTGTCCTTGCACAGCCACCGGCCAGCACACCAAATGCTTTGTACCAATCTGTCTGCCTTCCTGACTCTACCAGATTGTCGTTTCCTCAAGGGTAAGGATTGTGACTGCTGACCTTCATGTGTCCAGAACCCTGGCAGGATGGGCACGTAGGAGGCGGCCCTGGCTCAATGTCCCTTGAATTAATGCATAAATTAAGAAGGAAAGAAAGATGAGAGAAAAGATGAGAGAAATGGGGAAGAGTGGGCCAAATCAATGTCACTTGTCCCCGCTGGCCCTCCCTCTACCAGGGGAGACGTGAGTGGTTCCCACGCTTCTGATAGAACCTCAAGCATCAGTGTTGTGTTTGGGGTCTGGGTTTTCTCTGGTGGATGGTTGGGGTTGGGGTGGGTGGCGAGAAGAGAATGGTGGGAGTCCCTGAGGGCTCAAGGTGGTGGACCTGGGGGTGTGCATGGGGGAGGGGGGGAAGCTGGAAACCTACAAGGCCAGGCCCAGTTTCCCACAGAAGCAAACCACAGTCCTTAAACACTCCCCAAACAAATTTATGATGTAAATCTGGTTTCAGAATAATAACAATAATGATAAATAAAAAGAGTGAGCGGATGCGAGAGGGAGGGAACGGGGGCTCAGCCAGGCCCCTCCCCTGGGACACCGAGGGGGGAAAAGCACATGGAAAAATTGAAATTAGTTGTGACAGCTGAAATTCTCTGCTCTGCAGACGACATTTGACAGGGTACTTAAAAAAATAATAAGAAAAGGGAAAGTGGATTGGGCTGCCCGGGGAAGGGGGAGATGGGGGGATTTCAAGTGACACAAGACGCATAATTCAAGCTTCTTAGATTGCAAAAGCTCTTCTTACCTAAGGGGCCTGCTGCCTTTATTTTTATCCAAATGGCTCAATTACCTCAAAGCCCCACAGAGAAAATTACCGATGTTTGCCTCTATTTTTCTCCTCTTGTCTCGACAACTGTAGATATTTTGTTTTCCTTCTTTCTCTCGTGCTCTCTCTCTCTCTCTGCTTTTTTTTTTTTTTTTTTTTTTTTTTTTTTGTGGTCGGGAGTGAAGAGAGTAGGGGGGTGTTCACATGGGCTAAGGGGCTGGAGGCTTTTGAAATTGCTCCTCCAAGCCCGCGTCACACACACACACACACACACACACACACACACACACACACACACACCCCACAGTCTTAGGCCACACCACAACTGGTCTTTGTGTGCGTGTCCATTTTGACGTTTGTCCTTTCCATCTTCCGATCGTGTCCGACTGTGCTGTTCCGTTATCCTCCCTGTGCCTCATTTCCCTCCTCGGCCTCCTGCCCTGCACCAGTAGTAGCAGTTCCCTGTGGCCTCCCAGCTGCCCAGTGGGCACCCCGCCTTGCGGCTCTCTTTTCATCTCAGCTATTTCCAAACCCTGCAATAGACACAGGGAGGCGCCAAGGTGCCCATTTTCCAACCTTCTTATTGGGTCTCCATTTGTCATTTTCAGAATTGGTGCTCCTGGGAGCCGGGCCTGGACGCTGCAGCGCTCACACCTGCCTGCCCTGAGACTTGGAAGCTGCCTCCGGTTCCAGAAAGCTCCCTTTGGGGCTCTGGGGGTCCAAGGAATGATGTCTGAGCATCAGGCT
This sequence comes from Phocoena sinus, assembly GCF_008692025.1. Taxonomy (NCBI): domain Eukaryota; kingdom Metazoa; phylum Chordata; class Mammalia; order Artiodactyla; family Phocoenidae; genus Phocoena; species Phocoena sinus. Next base: position 5,747,756 of record NC_045768.1, read on the forward strand.
CCAGGACCCTGGTGGGTGGGCTCTATGGGGGATTTGACCTCTCATTTGACCTCTCACTTGACTGGGGCCTGTGCCTCCCTCTCCAGCCCACTTTCCTGGCCTTCTCCTCACCATGGCCCCGGCCTCCCCTTCCACCCATCTCCCTTCCCCCTTCTGGTCCCTCCCACCAAGCCAGGACCCTCTCTTTCCTTGAACCTCTTCTGGTTCTTTGACCTTGGGATAAGCCCTTCATTGGCCTGGCTTTGGGATAAAAACTAAATCTCACCCCACTCCCACCCCTCAAGGGCCTCCTTCCCTCCAGCTTCATCATGGAGTCTCTCTCTGTCCCCTCCTAGCACCTTCCCACCCTGGGCCTTTGCAGCTGTGTCTCCTTCCTCCTGGCTTGTCTCTCTTCACCCACCTCACTCTCACTCAGCCTCAGGTATCCCTGAAATGTCCCCTCCTCAAGCAGCCTTCCCAGCTCACTCCTGTCCGCCATCAGGGCGGGCCCTCAAAGCTCTCTGTAGGGCTTCCCTGGTGGCGCAGTGGTTGAGAGTCTGCCTGCCGATGCAGGGGACACGGGTTCGTGCCCCGGGCTGGGAAGACCCCACATGCCGCGGAGCGGCTGCGCCCGTGAGCCATAGCCGCTGAGACCGCGCGTCCGGAGCCTGTGCTCCGCAACGGGAGAGGCCACAACAGTGAGAGGCCCGCATATCGCAAAAAACAAAACAAAAAGGTCTCTGTAGCCTCTGCACCTGGGGGTACCACACAAAATCCTGAATGGCTGCATGGACCAGGTACAGCCAATCACAATGGGCGCTGACTGCAGCCCTGCAGCGGGGGCCTGGAGACCCCCAGGTGGGCAGGTTTTAACTCTTTAGTTAGTGGGCCTGGCGAGGCATGTGCGGTGGGTCCCAGGGGACGGAAATGGACACAGACACATCCCCATAGTTCACCCACCATTTCTGCCAGTGAACATCAGCTTGCCTGTCCTTGTCCAACGCGGCTCTCCACCCACTAGTCATTCTTGGTTTCATGTCCATCACCTCCACGAGCTGTAAGCCTCGTGCGGACAGACCGTGCTCCCTGTTGTACCTACAGGGCAGTGCACAGCGCAGGTGCTGGATAAATAGCTGTTGACGGGGACTTCCCTGGCGGTCCAGTGGTTAAGACACCACCCTTCTGACGCAGGGGTGCGGGTTCCATCCCTGGTCGGGGAACTAGGATCCCACATGCCGCGCGGCACGGTCAAAATTGTTTTAAAAATTAAAAAAAAAAAAAAAGCTGTTGATGGACTGAAAGGCTGTTGGGACAAGGCCCTTTCTGGGGACCATTGATTTCTGTGCCCACCAGTCCCCTCTTATGCCTGCATGTAGCTTAGCTGCGTGTGGGAAGCCAAAAGGTAAGTAAATCAAGTGGAACAGGACATGGGTAGGACCCATGGCATCATAGTCGTTCTTCAAAGGTTCAGGGTCAAAGGGCCTGGATGCAAATTCCAGCCTCAGAGCTCTCTCTCTCTGGGTGGCCTTGGGCAATTGATTGAGCCTCTGTGCCCTCACCTGTCAATGGGCAGGGAAAATGCTATTGTGTGTAAGTTACTCAGCTTTTTGTGCCGGCTTATATCGTTTTGATCACTGAATTAGGTTTATTTCTTATTTTCTTATCCTCTTGCCTTCCGTAATCAAGAGGGATCCCTGGTTGATCCCTGCTTGCCTCTCCAATCCACTGTCTACTTCTCCATTCACTTGACATGTATTTACGGCATGTCCATTATTTCCGGGTGTGAAGATGCAACAGTGAGCAAATCAAGCAAAAAGCCTGCCCACAGATGACACCGTCCACGGAGCGCCCACTGCATGTGGGTCCTGGGCTGATGGCTTCACACAGTGTCTCAGTGACTCCTCTCCACACCTCTTGGTGGTAGAACCTATGACTGTCCCCATTTTATAGCTGGAGAAACTGAGGCTCAGAGCTTGAGCAATCTGCCCGAGGTCAATGGTTAGTGTCAGAATTGAGATTTGAATTCAAACCCTTCTGAAGCCAGACCCTGAACGTTCCTCCACTAATCACGCATCTGAATTGTGCCACGCTTTTGCATCATCCTCCTGCATGGCCTCCCCTGCCTTCATTTTCTCCCTCAAGTCTCTCCTGTCCCCCCTGAGCCCCTTCACCCTGGCTGGGTACTTCCCTCCAGCCACACGGATCTGTCAGGTCCCCAGACAGGTCTATGGCTCTCTGACTTCCTAGCCTTTGCACGTGCTGTTCCCTCTACCCAGAACACCCTTCCCCTCCTCTTGGTCTGGTTAACATTCCTTCTCCTCCAGGTCCCAGCCAGACCTAACCTCCTCAGGGATGCTCTCCTCCTTTCCCTGAGGCTGTTATACTAACTGGCTAATCCCTCTACTAGCCTGTGAGTTCCCAAGGTCAGGACCGTGGTTTGCCCTTTTCAAAGTTATATCCTGAGCACATAACACGGGGTCTGCCTGGCACACAACAGGAGCTCAACAATATTTGCCGAATTAACGAATCAATGAAAAACTGCCGAAGTCACTCTCCTGGCCTCTTCTTCTCACCCATGTACTGCAAAAGTGAGCTGTAACATAAACATAGGGGATAGTTTTTTATGAGAAATGAAGATGGGCAGTTGTTAACAGGCTTATTGACTGTATATAAACTTGACATATCTGGGGAACAGGAAAATAAGCATTCCACTAGCATTTAAAGAATTATTTTCCCCTTAAAAAGAAAGATGTGAAGAACCTGGGGAAGATCAATGAGCTCCCTGTGCGGAGAGACGACGCCATAAAAGCGTCCATGACGACATACTTTGTAGAGAGGGCAGCGCTGAGAAGCAGAGCGGCTCCTCCAGAGGGGAGCACGCTCCCCAGTCGTGGTACCCCATGTGGGTTACTGCACAGCTTAATCCAGCATCAGTGTTGCAAAGCAATGTGTCGCAGGGGCAGACTTACTGGAACTCCGTGCCAAACCACGCGGCAGCTTTCTCGAGCGGGGGCTGGATGAGAGTTCCAGGAGGGACCCAAGACATCAGAGGTGTCAGGAGGTGCCCTGCAGAGCAGAGGGAGAAGAATTGGGGGGTCTTTGGGGCTGGGGGTGATGAGCAGAGGTGTGGGGGGAGCACGGGCTTCTCTGGGACCCCCTAGCCCAAGCATCTCCAGGAAAGGCCACAAAATCCATAGATGCCGGTGTGAGCGACTCTACAGTGGGAGATGAGGATGGAACTGGGGCTCCTCTTGTAGTTGCTGTGAGAGAAGGTGGACCCCCAGAGGCAGAGCAGGAGGCCAAGAGGAAGGACCCCTAATGCTGCCCCCAGCACAGGTATCCTGGGCAGGGCCCACATCCCAGGATTGGAAGTGACCGCCCACAGTCAAGGGCAGGGAGGCAATTAAGTTACTTTCATTTGCAAGATTTTTTTTTTGTGTGTGGTGCCTCTGAAATCACACGCACCAAGGACAGTTAAAGTTTGCAAAGCAAAAATAAAGGAGGCATCAGAAGCAATGATGAAGAGGGTGGTAATTATACCAGGAACCTGGGAAGAGTGAGTTATTTTGACCAACGGTTCACTTTGACTTTGAGCTTCCAAAGACATGGCCAAAAGGGAAACTGGCAGAAGCGAAAGACCGGGTGATAATAATAACCAGCATCTCGCAATGTAGCAAGGCAGGCAAAAGAAGTAGGGAATATGATAGCAGCTCCAGTGTGCTGGGCACTTCCTTGAAGCCTAGGGCCTTGTCGAGACCTCTCCGTGGCCTCCTGGGGAGGCTGCCGTCACCATTTTCACCGTGCAGATGAGAGAGCTGAAGCTCAGAGGACTGAGCATGATATCCGAGGTCCAGGAGCTGCAGAGGCAGGCTTCAGACTGGGGCTGCTCAGACCCAAGCCCGCACGTGCTGCCTGCTCCCATGGCTCTCCTGCCTCTGGGGAGGCGGCAGGTGGAGGCTGCAGCGTGGACCAGCGGACAGGGCTCTCTCCACATGCAGGTGCAGAGGGGTAAGGACTTGCCGTCCTCAAGACCCCTGGCCTGACAGCTGCCAGCCAGCGCCTGGGCCTCCTAATGGAGTCCTGATACAGTGCACAGCGGTGACAGTTGAGCCCAGAGATAGCAGGGTGCATCGCACCTGTCTGACAGAAGGGACGGGTCACCCGCAACCCTGTAATCCCCTGATTTCTGCAAGGCTGTGGCGCTTAACCCCTGCCTCTCCAGACTGGGCAGCGGCCACACCAGCAGGGCCAGCGAGCAGGGGACACTGGCTCCTCCCTCTTCCCATCCCAGGGAGGACCTTTCACTTCTGCCACCCAGCCAGCGCCTGCTTGGGCTGTTGGAGCAGCGGAGGGAGAGCTCCCTACCTCTGCTCTCAACCCCTGCCTCCCAACTCCTTCTCCACCTGGAAGCCAGTAGGGGTCTTTGAAAAAGAGAAATTTCGTGAGAACACCTTGCTGTTCTCATCCCTTCCGTGGCTCCTTATTGCCCTCAAGATAAAGCCAAGCTCCTTACTGTGTCCCGCAGGGTCCTTCTGGCCCGGTTCTTGTCACTTCACCAGCCTTTCCCCTGGGCTCCTTTCCGGTCCTCCAGTTCAGCCCTGCCTCAGGACCTTTGCATATACCGTTCCTTCCAACTGCGGTCCCGCCCCACCTCACCTCTGCCCACACAGTGTGCAGGCTCAGCTCTTAACCTTCAGGTCTCAGCTTAACCTGCCTGATTCCTGAGATTGGGTCAGGGTGCCCTGTAATGGTCGCCAGCAGCCCCCGTCCTTCAGACTGTGATTCTCTGAGGGCTGGGGAGGGCCTGTGCTCACGACTCCAAGATCCAAACAGGCACCACCTCAGTGAATCCTCGTAGCATCCGTGAGGGCTGACATTGCAACTATCCTGCTTTCCCCGCCAGGAAAGTGATGCTCTGAGAGGCTGGGGCTACACGTCACATGGCCTGTCTGGAGCAGAGTGAGGATTTGAACCCGGGTCTGTCCAAGGCTCTGGAGCAGTACACCAGGCAGGCTCTGGGAGCTGGGAGAGACCTTAGTCGCCACAGTCCAAAACCCTCCAGGGACGTAAGGGGAAACTGAGTCCTAGAGTTGGGCAGTGACCCCTCCCCCTCCCAGGGCCCCGTCGCAAGTTGGTGGGGTGCCGGGAGAGAATCCTGTCCCCCGACCCAGGCCTGTATTCTTCTCTGCCCCCCACCCAGTGAGCCCTGTCTCTTCTCTCCTAGCGAGAGCCTCCCGGTGCAGAGGCAGGAGAGGGAGGCGATGCCTGGGCTAGGACCCTTCCCTAGGAGCTGGGCTGGGAGCAAAGGGGCTTCTCGCAGAGGTCCCCTCCTCACCCCTCCCCCAGCCCTGCCGGCAGCCGCTCATAGCACAATTAGCCAACAAGTGGCTGTTTTGTGGGGTTACTGCTGATGTGTTTTAAGTGGCTTTCTGAGTGGGAAATGCTCAGTAGGAGAGCCAGGCAGACTAAGGGGAGAAAATGCATTAGGTTTTATCGGTCTGTTTGGCACACATCTGACAGCGCTCTTTGAAACAAGTTCTCTTTAGCCCTGGGAGAATGACAAAGAGACGAGAGCAAGACAGTGCAGACAGGCAGGCACGCTCGCTCGCTTGCGCACGCACCCGTCCTCCGAGTGGAGGCATAATGGCCGGAGACATTGGAGCGAACTGTCCGACAGATGGGGCCTGCCCTGCTCCGAAGGAGAGGCTCAGGCAGCAAAGACAGTCTTCAGAAACAGAATAACTGAATTAGCCAACCATTGTGCGGCGAGAGGGTACTGCGTCCGCCTCCTCCTAATGGCCGCCCGGTTGCCAGAGAATGAAACCTCTTCTGATCGCGCAGACTATCCAAGGACAAAAGTCACCGAGAGATGGCAGAGGGAGGGGGGAGAAGGGAGCCCCCCTACCTGGGTTGAGGCTTGGACAAAGGGTCCATCTCCTGGCCACCCTCATGCCCAGGGCTTCTGCTCTAGGCTTGGTAAGAAGTAGTGAGCAAGGAAGTAGCTACTTGTGAGGGGATGCTGGAGTCGGGGGCAGGGGTCCTGGGAGCAGGAAGGAGTGTGGCAGACAGGCAGTTGACACAAGGGTACGTAGACAGTGGGATATGGTCTGGAGTTAAGGCAGTTTTCCTTAACCTCAATTCAATGCAGCCATCTTTATTTATTATTATTATTATTTTTTTTTGCAGTACGCGGGCCTCTCACTGTTGTGGCCTCTCCCATTGCGGAGCACAGGCTCTGGACGCGCAGGTCCAGCAGCCATGGCTCACAGGCCCAGCCGCTCTGCGGCATGTGGGATCCTCCCGGACTGGGGCACGAACCCGTGTCCCCTGCATCGGCAGGTGGACTCTCAACCACTGCGCTGCCAGGGAAGCCCAGCCGTCTTTATTAATCCTCTTTTCTCCCAGGTCTTGTTTCTTAAAAGGAGAGTATTTGATTTAACCCATTGTCCATCCATCCATCCACTCAATTATTCATCCATCCAGATGGACAGTCACTCATTTAACAAGCACTTTTGTTCAATAAAGGTTAAAAATATTTTATTTTGCTGTACATACAGCTTTGAGTACTGAGGTTGACATACACTTTCCTACTATCATTCCTTTTTCATAGTGAGCTCTTTCCCTGGAAACCCCCGTCTTTCCACCTTTGTTGATTGACATTTAATCTACTTTCAAAGTCCATTTTGCATGCTAGCTCCTGGGTGGCTCTTTTTCAGATCCATTCACCTCTATTTGAGTTATAGATCATTTAATAAGTATTTTTTGAGCCCGGATTATGGGCCAGGCATTCTACTAGGGGCTGGGAATGCAGAGTGAACGAGAAGCTCACAGGCTAGCAGACGGACAGATGATAATGAAAAATCCCAGAGATAATCATTAATTATAGTCGTGACGTGTACTCCGTGGAGAAGCTGCACGGACCTGTAGGGCACCTTGGTGGAGGGTCGGGAAGACTGCCTGGAGGAAGAGACCTTGGGGGGGGGCGGTGCTGGGAAGTGGGGCAGGAGGAGGGGGATGGGGGACACTGAGAGCCTCAGATGGGCAGAGAGGGAAGGAAAGGAGACATCTGGGCAGCAGAAGGGTAGTGAGAAGGCTCTGAGGACGGACAGAGGCCTGAGAAGTGGGAGGGGACACACGGAGGGCCAGTGAGCCCATGTGAGCCTGGGCACAGGGGTGAGACCAGGATGGGTCTCTGTTCCCCACGTTTCAATTGTAAACACTGGCAGTGACAGAGGGGCGGATGAAGGGAGATGCCAAGGACAGTCCTTGCCCAGGAGGAACTGGCCTTGGAGGGGAACACAGTCTGGGCTGGGAATCTAGTTGATGGAGGAGAAGGACGCTCTTTTTATCAAAAGCAAGAATTTCATTCAACTCACCAAAACCTTCTTGCGGCCCCTGTTCCTCGCCCCACCCCCCAGGCCTCTGTTCTGGGCCTTCATCTGCTCTGTGCATCCCTGTGGGCCTTGGTCAGAGGCTGGAGGACAGGAAGGGCATAGAACGAACAAGGAGAATAAGAGACCGACGTGTGTTAACAGGCCGGCTCGGACCCACCCTGCTTAAAGTTCCCTAAGTTGGATAAACCATCTTCAAGGGGCACCTGGGGAAAGATGGCGCCTCCTGTAATGCACTCCCCTCAGGATCGCTTTCAACAAAGAGGATGCTTATTTCTCCCTTCAGTAAAAGATGTACTTTCTTTTTTCTTTCTCATTACAATAGTAACAGGTATTTGCTGAAAGAAAAGGTCAGAAGTCACAGAACTCAACAGACCAGAACCTTGGGGCCCCCTTTTCTCCCACCCCCAGGTCCAGTCCATCAGCTAATCCAATTGGCTCCACTTTCAGAATCAATCCTGACTCCAACCCTGGCTATACCACTGCCACTCTATCGCCCGGCCCCAGCCCCCATCATGCGTCTTCTAGACCTGGCAGTAGCTTCCGGATGGTCTCCAGACTGAGCTCCTGCCTCAGGCTCTTCTCGCAGCAGCCAGTGGGTACCATGCCATTGCGGCGGGGGAACAGCGAGGGACCATGACACATCTCTGCCTAAGCGCGTCCGGTGCCTTTTGTCTCACTCAGAGCAAAAGTCGAAGTCCTGGGACTTCCCTGGTGGCGCAGTGGTTAAGAATCCGCCTGCCTTCAATCCCTGGTCTGGGCAGATCCCACATGCCACGGAGCAACTAAGCCTGTGCGCCACAACTACTGAGCCTGTGCTCTAGAGCCCGCGAGTCACAACTACTGAAGCCTGCGCACCTGGAGCCCATGCTCCACAACAAGAGAAGTCACCGCAGTGAGAAGCCCGCGCACCGCAACGAAGAGTAGACCCCGCTCGCCCCAGCTAGAGAAAGCCCGCGTGCAGCAACGAAGACCCAACGCAGCCAAAAAAAATAAATAAATAAAAGTCAAAGTCCTCTTCTCTACCCACAAGACACTATATGATCTGCCCTCCGTCTCTCTCCTCTTCTCTCCCTGCCTTCCTCCCTAGTCTTTCTCCCCTTCTGTCCTCTACCCACCCCCTTCCCCACTAGCAGCTTCCTTGCTGCCCTTTAAACCCATGACCTCACTCTCGCCTCAGGGCCTTTGCACCTGCTACTTTGAACATCCCTCCCCCACCCCCCCATCTGGAGGGCTAGCTCAGGTTGCTCCCCAAATGTCACCACTTCAGAAAGGCTTCCCTCACTGCCTTGTTTCAAATAACCCCTTCCCGGGCTTGAGGGGAGAGGGAAATGGGGAGTTACTGTTTAATGGGCACAGAGTTTCAGTTTAACAAGGTGAAAAGTGTTCTGGAGATGATGGTGGTGATGGTTGCATGACAACGTGAGTGTATCTAATGTCACTGAACTGTACACTTGAAGATGCTAAATTTTACATTATATGTATTTACCACAATTAAAAATAAAAATTCAATCAGGTATGCAAATACAGCAGATGGTACTCCCATGGGTAGAACTCATAGGAGGTATAAATACCTGAAATGCAGCCTCTAACCTATGAGCAGGTATTTTCATTCTTTGAGACTCTGGAAACAAGTGGATGGTTTAAATGCAATTTTCAATTACCAAGTAACGTAATGGCTCTAGGGAAGAGGGCAGTGCCAGCATTCACTGCCATGGAGCTAATTATGATAAAGCAAGTCCCAATGAAAGAAAAAAAAAATAGTACGTTACCATCACTCTCCACCTCTTTGCTCTGCTTCATGTATCCTACTAGCCCTCATCACCATGTGACATTTTATGCTATTTGTTTCCAAGTCTGTGATCTGCTCCCGTGCCCCTTGCGTGTGGGCCCCATAGGCATAAAAACTTGGCTTGCCAACCAGGGCATCCTCAACGCCTGGTGGAGTGGAAGTTCACAGAACGACTGTGGCTGGACCAAACGCTGACCTTCCACCACCTTCCTTTCCCTCCTTCTCCATTCTGGTCGTCAGAACAGGAAAGGGGGTGGCTTCTCCAGCCTCGTTCGTTCGTTCTTTCATTCATGTATTCCGTGCATGTTTATTAACTCCCGCTCTGCCCCAGTTGTCCTCCCCTTTAGGATCAGGACAAGATCTTATTCCTTTCTGTCCCTTCTGGTCCCCGCCCCCCCAGGGTTAGCCCAACAGCTGGCGCACAGCCCATCAGTACCCACTGTGTGCAGTGCCTTGTGCCACAACTGAACTCCCTCCCGTTGGTCTCTGCCACCCTGGCTTCTGAGATGAGCCTGGCTGTGATGGGTTCCTTGCTATCATCCAGTGTGAGTGAGATAAGGAAGCCAGGCGGTGGGTAGAGGGAGATGGACACTTGCAGAGCTTGCGGGTCAGGGACACAGGTTTTATTTTTCTAAGGATAGTTTGTCCAAATGAATCAGGTGTGATTTTATTTTCCTTCTCCTTGGCCTGACTCTGGTGGTGCAGGAGAGATTTAGAACAACAATGACAGAAATGTTGGGTTTCATCTGAGGGCACCGACTCCAGCCCACACTGAGGGAGAGACAAGAGACGTCAGGGAGATGGAGGCCCTCAAGGGCCCTGCCCAGCATTCTCCTGGTAAAAACTCACAGGCTGTGGACCCCAGAGTTGGGTGCTGATTGCCCCTCGTAGACACATTAAAATAGTGTGAAGACTAGGGGACAGGCTGGGTCTGGGGCTCCTTCCTCTTAACCTCTCAAGCAGCTGAATGAATAATTTTAGTAAAACTACAGTGAGACCCAGCAATTCCACTCCTGAGTAATAATAGATGAGTGCCTATGAAACTAATGTACAAGAATGTTCAAAGGAGCTTTACACCTGTGCCTCTAGTAATTTTTGATTATATACTGAACATTGTAATGATGCATTGTAGAGACTCTGGATTCTGTTATCTTCTTAGGAAGACTATTGGTTCTTATTGGAACAGGCAGTTTCATTGCTAGCTGATCACCTTGGGCTCAGGCATGCTTGGTTTTGTACCTTGTTAGAGCAGATCTGTAGAGAGCCCAAGGTGTTTCTCAAATCCCTCTAACTTGGCAGGTATGAAACTCTTAATTTTGCTTCCCCTGTGGTTCTTGTCAGGGCTTGCTTTTTTGTTACTAGGACATGTAGACCTTACTGTAGGGCACAGTCCTCATTCCTAAGGGGAGACTCTTCAGGTGTCAGAGCTGGAGGCCCACAATGTTAATGAGGTCTCTCCTCTCTGGCTGGACCAGAATGCCAGCATCTCCCCCGCATTGCTTGATTTCAGTATCTCCATCCCACTCCCCGCCCTGTAGCAGCTGCTCTCTGGGCAGACCCAAGGGGTCTTGTCCTGAGCACATACAGCCCAGATCTGGACCAAGGACTTGCTGAGAAACCCATCGCTGTGCAGCAACCTCTTCTCCAGCCCCACAGGTTCCAGCTGCTTTAGCAGCTCCAAACTCTGACCTCTGCCTCTCCAGCTCAGTGGGATGACTGTATTTAGCTTGGACCCCAGCTCTCTGGTCTGTGGTTGGGGCACTGGCCCCAGGCAGAGGGCCAGGTGAGTGCGGAGCTCACCTCACAGGTTTCCCTTCTCCCAGGGATTGTAGTCTTGTACTTCCTGAAAATAACTGCCTCGTATATTTGATCCAGTTTTATGGATGTTTAGAGTGGGAGGGTTAGCTGATTACTCCACCATGGCCAGTAGCAGATGGCTGCTAGCAGCATTATTCATTTGCTTCTTAAGTAAAATGTTTATTTTGGGATAATTGTAGCTCTATAGAAAACTTTCAAAGATAGTACAGAGAGTTCCTCCATATGCTTCACCCAGTTTCCCACCCTGCAGTTAACATCTCATATGTAACCATGGCACATTTGTCAAAACTCAGAAATTAACATTGGTCCAATATTATTAAATCAGACTTAGACCTGATTTTACCAGTTTTTCCATTAATGTCCTTTTACTGTTCTAGAATCCAAACCAGAATCCCAGGTGCTAGCAGCTCGATTTGACTAGCCAGAAACCAGGAACTGAAATATCCATCAACAGAGGATGGGTGAATAAATCATGGTACATTCATGGAATGAAATACTATGTAACTGTGAAAAGAAACAAATTGCTACATAGGCAACAACATGGATAGATAGATAACAGTGAAGTTACATCACTGTTACTATGTAATTGTGAAAAGAAACAAATTGCTACATAGGCAACAACATGGGTAGATATCATAGACACAGTGTTGACTGAAAGGAGCCTTACACAAAGAGACACTGATTCCTTTAATGTAAAGTTCAAATTGATGACGATAGAGGTCAGGTAGTCATTACCATTTGGGAGACAGATCCTAGGATGAGCCCCATAATTCCTGGTGTCTACATCCTGTATAATCCTCTTCGCCTAACTGTGGGTGGGACCAGGGATTTGCTTTTAGCCAACAGACTGTGACGAAGGGGAAGGAGTTTTGTGGATGTAATTAAGGTCCCAGATCAGTTGGATTTTGAGTTCACCCAAAGGGTGGGCCGGACTTAATCAGGCAAAAGCCTTAAAAAGAGAGATTCTCCTTTTTAAGCAAGCTTCTGTGTTGTGAACTGCCTGTATGAGGGCCACACGGCAAAAGCAGCCACAGCTGACAGCCAGCAGGAAAACAGAGACCTCAGTCCTACTGCTGCAAGGACCTGGATTGCTGCCAACAACCGTGAGGTCTCAGAAGACAGTTCTGGGCCCCAGAAAGGGACACGGCCTGGCCGATGCCTTGCCTGCAGCCGTGGGGGGTCCTGAGCAGCGGATCACAAAGCTGTGCTCAGACTCCTGACCCACGGAGCCTGTGAGATCATAAACGGATGCTGTTTCAAGCTGCTAAGCTTGTGATCATTTGTTGTGCTGTGATAGGTACCTAACACACCCTTGGAAGGACAGTGACCGGGAGAGGGTATAAGGGGGCTTCCAGGATGCTGGAAATGTTCATATCTGGATCTGGGTGGTGGTTATGTAGGTGTATTAAGTAGTAAAAATTCATCAAGTACACTTAAGATTTGTGGAATTTATCGTATGTAACTTATACCTAAATTAAAAAAAATTTTTTTTCCATTGGCGAGCACAGTGGATGACCAGCCCTGGTTTTCTATCCCTCCCTCCCTCTCCCACCCACCATCGTCTCTTATCTATCCAGGCACTCAGGACCACCAAGGCCTCCCTCCAAGTGTCAGACATCCTCTCTCCTCTTTCCCTATTAGTCATCACTTGCAGAAAATCTCACTTACTTGGGCAGCATTTAGAGAGCAGAGGCGGTAGCCCTTTTCAGGTGACCATCTTTCCAAAAATTTAAATCAAAACACGTCACCCCTTTCCAAAATCCTCCAGTGGCCCGAGACTCTGAGTGATTAGGGTCCTGCCCAAACTATCACCCATCTGAGACCACCCCTGTCTCAGCCACCCCACCTCTCTCTGCTTTGTTCGGGTGGGATCTGTTTTGTTTTTCTTTTTTGTTTGTTTGGTCACACCGCACGGCTTATGGGATCTTAGTTCCCCGACCAGGGATCAAACCTGGGGCCCCAGCAGTGAAAGCACCGAGTCCTAACCACTGGGCAGCCAGGGAATTCCCTATTTTGTTTTTCTTCAAGTGAGTTGCCATGTGCTGTTCTGAAGTTACATCAAATACTTTTGGACACAAGAGAGTATCCTCAACCCAGCCCCCTTCTTCCCTTCCTCCTTTCTTTCTTCATCTTCAGGCTCTTTCTTTAGGGTAAAGATCTTAATATGTACACAAGCCCCCTCCACACACACGCCTACTTATTTAACTTTATGAGACCAGCACCTCTCATTCCTTAACGTGTATGTGAATCAGCTGACAGCCTTGCTAAAATACAGATTCTGATCTGTACATCCTAGGGAAATGGGCCCCTGATTCTGCTTTTCTAGTAAGCTTCCAGGTGACCCCTTTGGTCCATGGACCCTGCTTGGTGTAGGAGACCGGAGAACCACCCCCTCTTCCTGCTGGCCCCACTGGTGAGGGTGGCAAGTCACACGATGACTGAGGAAAATTTGGACTCAAGGCCCTCCAGCTTTTGGTAAATTTCCTCCCTAAATAAAGGTCACTGTTCTTTCTGGGGAGTGAGAGGGTCTGAACACAGGGTGGCTCGGTGCCTCTGGCCTCTGCCCTTGGTGGGATGGTTTCAGCTGAGACAGAAGACTGTCCTGAGGTCTGGTTTCTACACGTGGAGTCAAGGCCGGGGAGCTCCATCCTGGTGGCACGTTGGATCCACTGAGGTCCGACCTGAAGGCTGTGGGAGAGACAAGCTTGGCCTTCCAAGGTGCCAGTGACACCCCAAATACCAGGACTGCCACCCTTGCCCACAGGAAAAGGCAGAAGTGCTGAGCAGGGAGAGGAGAAACCAGAGACCTCCTTGAACTTGCTCTGTGACCTTGAGGCGCTCCCTCAGCCTCAGTTTCCCCATCTGAAACCTAGGTGGCTGGGCTCAGCAATGTCCAGCTCTTGCGGGCTCGTGCCTGAGACACTTGGGTGGACAAGCCTGGAGCTGCCCTGCGCCCACGTGTGCACGCAGACCTCAGCTCAGTGGCTGCCACGGTGGGGTTTCTGGGGGAAGGGGTCCTTCTCTGCTGTCCTAACTGGCCCACTCGGGGCTGTTTTTCACAGCACCGCTGATCCTGGAGATGCATTACATCCCCCCCACACATACACCGAGGTCAGGGCTTGGGCAGCCCAGCTGGTAAATCGCCCAGGGGCAGTGTTTTAAAGCCCTGCCCTGTGTTTTGCCTCCTTGGGGCCTAGCGTGGGAGCAGCGAGGCTGGGGGGAGGCTGCTGAAGTTCGATATGGCTCTGGGGGCTGGCAGGGGCAAAGGGCTCCAGCCAAGGGAGGGACAAATAGATCAATGGGAAACTACCGTGACCTCATGACCTCAGAGATGGCTTCAAACCATGTTCTTAACATGCCCTAGTAAATCTGGGAGTGGATCTACCTCCCCTGGGGACAGTGGGGACTGTGTGCACAGGGGCAAGGGGGAGGTGAGGCAGGAGATGCCAGGGAAGTGACAGACAATGGTCCAAGTGGCTAGATGCCCAGCATCCCTGGGCAGCCCGGGTTTGTCTGCTCTCCTTTGTCATCACAGAATGGGGTCACAGCATTTTACAGTTTGCATTGAACTCTCCACGCCCTGTCCTTGTTGCAGCAGACTCCGAGGGGGTGGGGTTCCTGGCCTCCTCTGACAGTGGGGAAACCGGGCTCAGACTTGGCCCAGCTCGCTGGTGGCAGAGCTTTTGAGGATCTGCAAAAGGGCCGCTTTGGCTGGGGGACAAAGAACAAGGAGGTCCAGACAAGTGGGGGTGAGGCCCCAGAGGTGGCCAGAGACCAGCTTCACTCTTTAAGGAGACACAGGGTGATGTCAGCTCAGGGTGGGGAGGGGCACGGCCTGATGCGATCACTGCTCTGGAATGCTCATGGGGCGTGGGTGTGGCGAAGGCTCACGCATGGGCATCTGGGGGCTGCTGATGGATGATGGGGTTTAAACTTCCCTCCCAGCACCACTCCTGGCCCCCACCATCTTCCCAGGCAATCACCCCACAGTTCCCAGACAGACCTGAGTTCCATCTCTGCCCACGACTTGCTGCGTGGATGTGGGCAAGGGACTTCGCCTTCCTTGAGCCTCCATTTCCCCAAACTTACCCCTATGAGTGTGAAAGGTTTAGCAGCGCCTGGGGTGGAGAAGTGAGTATGGCTGCTGTCTTTACCCCATTTCCCGTTTCGTCGACCTCAGCATCCCTCCCCCCCGATGACTCAGTGCTCCTGGCCTTGGACTGCTCTAGCTGCCCTCCAAGGGGGCCTCCGGAGGTAGACATCTCACCTGCAGGTCCCTGGTGCCCAACACGGTGGGCTGAGGGCACAGATTCAATGCAGAAGACGGGGGCATCTGCCTCCTGGCGACACTAACTGTCCTTGCTGGACCCTCCAGCCCTCCGGGTGAGGTTCATCCAGACGCCAGTGGGCCCAGGTTCCGGCCTAGGCTTTGCTACAACTGGTCCTGCACTGCATCTTCTCTTTGGGCCTCAATCTCCCCATTTATATGATGACTGGTGTTTCCCCAAGACAACAGGCACAGCTGGAGGCCCACAGGCTGTTAGGATTTTGCATGTAATAACATCAGACCCTGTTGTGATAAATACACCGTCCTTTCAGTTCTCTTCCAACCCTTCTCATTATGTCAGGGAGACTTGGGTTGGTGTTGATTTGTCTTTAGTGGCTTTTTAAAAAAACTTTTTATTTCATATTGGAGTATAGTTGATAAACAATGTTGCGTAGTTTCAGGGGTACAGCAAAGTGATTCACTTATACACGTATCTATTCTTTTTCAAATCCTTTTCCCATTTTAGTTGTTACATAATATTGAGCAGGGTTCCCTGTGCTATATAGTAGGTCCTTGCTGGTAATCCATTTTAAATAGAGCAGTGTGTACATGGAAATCTCAAACCCCCTAACCATCCCTTCCCCCTACCCTCCACCCCTGGTAACCATAAGTTCGTTCTCTAAGTTTGTGAGTCTGTTTCTGTTCTGTAAATAAGTTCATTTGCATCATTTCCTTTTAGATTCCACATATAAGCGAGGTCATAGTTCTCTTTCTCTGTCTCACTTACTTCACTCTATGTGACAACCTCTAGGTCCATCCATGTTGCTGCAAATGGCATTATTTCATTCTTTTTAATGGCTGAGTGATATTCCATTGTATATATGTTTAGTGCCTTTTTAATCCTCGCTAAACTGACTTTTAAAAAATGTTTGGGGCTTCCCTGGTGGCGCAGTAGTCAAGAATCCACCTGCCAATGCAGGGGACACGGGTTCAAGCCCTGGTCCAGGAGGATCTCACATGCCGTGGAGCAACTAAGCCCGTGCGCCACAACTACTGAGCCTGTGCTCCAGAGCCCACGAGCCACAACTCCTGAAGCCCAGGCGCCTAGAGCCCGTGCTCCGCAACAAGAGAAGCCACCGCCATGAGAAGCCCGCGCGCCGCAACGAAGAGTAGCCCCCGCTCGCCGCAACTAGAGAAAGCCCGCGCGCAGCAACAAAGGCCCAACACAGCCAAAAATAGATAAATAAAATAATAATTTTTTTAAATTAAAAAAATGTTTGAACATTAAAAATTGTTTTTAAAAATGTGGTAAAATACATATAACATAAAATTTACCATTTAACCATTAAGTGTACGGTTCTGTAGGGCTAATAATCTCCCTTTTTATCAGAGAGAGCAGAGTCCCTTAAAGAAATAAGGGCAGGGCTTCCCTGGTGGCGCAGTGGCTGAGAGTCCGCCTGCCGATGCAGGGGACACGGGTTCGTGCCCTGGTCCGGGAGGATCCCACATGCCGCGGAGCGGCTGGGCCCGTGAGCCATGGCCGCTGAGCCTGCGCGTCTGGAGCCTGTGCTCCGCAACGGGAGAGGCCACAACACTGAGAGGCCAGCGTACCGCTAAAAAAAAAAAAAAAAAAAAAAAGAAAGAAGGGCAAGTAAGCAGATAATAGCAGTAAGTTGGTCCCCTGCAGGAGGATGACCAGGTGTCCTCCCGATTCTTACGCCTGCTGTGTCCACAGATGGAGCTGACGTGGGGCTTCTGCACATACCTGCAGAAGGCACTAAACATATAGACAACGGAATACTACTCGGCCGTGAAAAAGAATGAAATAATGCCATTTACAGCAACACGGATGGACCTAGAGGTTGTCGTATGGAGTGAAGTACGTTGGCTGGTGGGCAGACCCAGCTCAGCTGGGAGGCCTGGCGTTCAGGGCCTGGGCTCTGGCCTCTGACAGTCCCGGGTTCGAATCCTGACTCTGCTTCTCACCAGCTGGGTGGCTTTAGGCAGAGAGTCTAACCTCTCGGCTGCTGTGTCCCCACCTGTGAAACAGGGCTGCCATCCCCTGCCACAGAGTGTCTCGCGGACCTCAGAGGTAATCTCCTAAGCGGCACGTCATGGACACCACGGCTGCCATGGTCAACGTTAACCAGGGCTAAGCAGGGGTGACAGATGCCGCTGGAAGGCATCTCTTTCTGGTTCTCATCCTAATCTCCAGACTGCCCGATGGTGGCTTAGGGCACAGGTCTTTCTAGAGGCTCCTTTTCATTTGGAAGACTGCCCTCCTTGACACTTGTTCCCACCCTGACGCTTCCCAGGACCAGAGAAAGGGAGTGGGGAGCGGGCCCAGGAGATCTGGTTACAGGCGGCTCGGCCTCACCTGTCTCCCTTCTCCCAAAGGGCAGGGCTGCACAAAGGGCCGTGTCACTGACCAGTGCGATGGAGTGACCAGATTGCAAGAGGGTGCCTGTGTAGTTCTCTTGTCCCCCTCTGAGGTGGGGGACAGCTTTGACAGGCTGCCCCCCCAGGGCATTCGTTTGTCCCCGGCCTCTTTCTGCATCTGTGGCCTCAGGAGTCAAGGCTGAGGCTGCCGCCTGGCCCATGTACCAGCCCCGGCCGTCCGCTTCCCAGCGATCTGCCCCGAGACACACATAAAGCCGCCTTTCAGAGCTTCGTTCAGGCCACAGTAGGGGGCCGGGGAGGAGTCTTGGGGTCCATGGAGCTGGCAGACAAAGCCGCCTTGTTGGGAGGGTTCAGAGAGAGCAGGGACCCCCCCCCCTCCCGCTAACCGCTCCGGTGAGACCCTTCCCCTTAGGGTCTCTCCAGGGTGCATGGGGCCAGCTGCTCCCAGGGGCAGGGCATCGGTCTCACTGAGTCCTACGCGCAGGAGGGCAGAGAGGATGGGACTAAGTGGCCTGGATCCCTGAGAGCAGGGCTCCTGGATTTGGGGGTGCTCTTCTCAACCACATAAGCCACCCGTTACCCTGAATGCTCTTAGAGCACCCCAAGGCCCATGAGGCTGTGGGTGACCCAGCTGAGCCTACCTCCTCAGGCCCTCATTCTCTCTCTCTCCTGAACCCACTCAGCCCTTTCGGATGCTGGAACGTACGGTTCCCTCTGCCTGGAATGCCCTTCCCAGCACTTCTCACATGGCTGCCCCCTGCTTACTATCCTCGGAGGCCTCCCTGGCTCTCCTGTCCAACCCCGCTCCCACCTCAAATCCCATTTACTCCCCCTCTCTTTTTTTTTTTTTTTTTTTTTTTTGCAGTACGTGGGCCTCTCACTGCTGTGGCCTCTCCCATTGCAGAGCACAGGCTCCGAACGCGCAGGCTCAGCAGCCATGGCTCACAGGCCCAGCCGCTCCGCGGCATGTGGGATCTTCCCGGACCGGGGCACGAACCCGTGTCCCCTGCATCGGCAGGCGGACTCTCAACCACTACGCCACCAGGGAAGCCTATTCCCCCTCTCAACGTCCCTCCAGGACACAGTGGAGGTGGGGGGAGCTTGTTTTCCTCACCTAAAACAGTGACAAATCTAGAACAGCCAAGCACCTAGGACATGGGAAGTAAATAATTGTCGAATAAAAGAAGCAGCCCTGTTTCTGACTTACTTCACTTACCATGTGACATCACGTATATGTGGAATCTAAAATATGGCCCAAATGAACCTATCTACGAAACAGAAACAGACTCACAGACATGGAGAAAACACTTGTGGTTGCCAAGGGGGAGGGCTGGACTGAGAGTTTGGGTTTAGTAGCTGCAAACTATTACGTATAGAAGGGATAAACGGCAGGGTCCTGCTGTAGAGCACAGGAAACTATATTTAATACCCTGGGATAAACCATAATGAAAAAGAATATAAAAAAGAATGTATATATGTGTATAACTGAGTCACTTTGCTATACAGCAGAAACTAACGCAGCATTGTAAATCCACTATACTCCAATAAAAAAATTAAAAACGAAAAGAAGAAGCAGTCCTCGTCCCCGAGGGGGTGTCACCCAGCGAGTAGAAGCAGAGGCCAGGGCCTGGAGCCTGCCCGTGTTTATCCCAAAGCTTTTCTAGGGCCTCACAATCTCCCACCCACAGCTGTAGAGTGTCGCCCTTGGGGCACTCCCACCGCAGGAAAGGGGAGAGGTCCCTGTGCCCCTACCTCTGTCTCATCACCCACCCTGTCCTCTGAGTGGTGCTGAAGGGCTGGGGGCTGCCTCTCCACAGCCATGGCCGGGACATCTGTCTTCATGATCGGGGCCTGGCAGGGGCAGGGCGAGGCCCAGGGGAAGACCAGCAAAGACAAATGGGAGATGGGAACTGGGCCCGTGCCTGTGTAACACGGACGTAAATAAATGATCACACCAGGCATAAACAGCCGGGTGGGGGGGGGGGGTTTGGAGTCCACACAGTGATTTCTCAAACCTCAGGCGGGAGTCGGGTCAGCCGGGGTCCCAGATGGGAAGGCAACCTGTGTCACGGCCGCTTCATTGCCGTCTTAACTGAGTGGCCGGCTGGGTCCCTAGGGGCCCCAGTGGAGGCGACTAACGTCGTGATTAGTCACAATTGGTGCCTGTGCCCACCCTCAGGGTCAGGGTGTGGGGGAGGGGGAGTGTGTGGGGTGCTGGTGGAGTTGTGATCATTAATAATAATAGAACAACAGTTCTCGTTTCTTGGTCAGTTACCGGGGGGCCTGGCCTGGTTTAAGCTCTTCAAGTGCGTTATTTATTCCTCAGGCCAGACTCAAAATGGACCCATTTCACAGATGAGGAAACTGAGACTCAGAGAGATGAAGTGATCGACTCCAAATCCAGGTCCACCTGAGCTCTAAGTGGAGTTTGCAGCCGCTGTGCCCTCCACTGTTACCGTGGCGCTGCAGGGAGCCCTCAGAGGCCCTGGCAGCTGTGCGCCTCTTCCCCAGGGAGGCTGGTGAACACGGCCAGTGCCGGCTGAGTCCGCACAGTCCTGGTTAAACACACAGGTACTTGGCCTCACCTAGATCCTACGGAGGCGAGATGCGTACAGAGGAACCACCACCGAACACATTTATCAGGCCTCCCCCTTGGTGGATGCAATCAGCCACCATCTCTCCAGGCCTATGGTTTTCAAGTTTCAGTGAGTACCAGAATCACACAGGCAGCTTGTTAAACAGACAAGAAGCGCCCAACTCAGGAATCTGCCTGTTTATCAAGAAACATCGCGCCACCAGTGGCAAAACACAGCTCTACCATTTCAGGAGTCACAAAGGAAATGAGCCCAGAGTGCTGTCTCATCGGCCTCCCTGAGCTCGTCCAGAATGCAGACAAGTGGGCTGGAACCACATCTAAAATTCTGACTTGTTCTCACTGAGCCCTCCAGGCTGTCACCAGCTGGGACCCTGGAGATTCACGGGGAGGATGCTGGAGTGGCTTTCACAGCCTCACAAGCTGTAAAAAGAACATGTGAAAAGAAAGGGAACCTAGAGGTCGTGCAATCTAAGCCGTTTGTTTTACATTTGGGGAAACTAAGGTCCCTAAAGTTAAGGGACCTACCTAAGGCCACACAGCACGTTAGTGGTAGAGTCATTTCAACAATTTTCCATGATGTCAAGATGCTTGGGGCAACAGGTGTCTGGGGTTCCATCCCTGGAGGGCTAGTACTTACTGCCAAGTTCTCTCAGGTGCACGTGGAGCCATTACAGTAAAGGGCTTTGTGTTAGCTGGGCTGATGTGTTCCAGCCTGGCCCGGGGCCTGGAATATAGAAATTGCTCAGTTAATATTTTAGAAATATGCACTGAACATCATCTACAGCAGTGGGCAAAACAGACGCAGCCCTTGCTGTTACGGGGCTCACAGCCCGTCAGGCCTCCGTGGCCTGTGAGCCAGGGTAAGGAAGATTAGGCAGTGGCTCCTCTTTTCCAGGGGAGAAGGCTGATTCTCTTCCTTTTCCTCACCTCTCTATGCCAAGACCTCAGTTTCACTGATCCCAGGTCAGACAGGGAATTACGTGTATGAAGCAGGTGGAGTGTGAGACATTAGGAAGAGGTAGGGACTGTGGCCAACAGTGATGGCCTTTGAATCCCAGTTTTTTTCAAGAAGCATCGAGCCAGACAATGGAAAACACTGACATACCTAAAGGCCAAGTGCGGCCCATGGCCATGGGTTTGCCACGGCCAGCATGCTGTGTAGTACTGGATCAGGAGTCTGAAGACCAGCATTTATCTCTGGTCCTTGGCTGACTGAGTGACATTGTGTGAATCACTGGCTTCAGTCTCCTCAACTATGCCCAGAAGGACTGGGTCATGGTCACCTCTGAGGCTTTGTGCCAGGAAGCTGCCAGGAAACCAGGACGGACACCAGCATGCAGCGAGGCTGCTGTGGCTTTAAAAGTGCCTGGACAGCCCCAGTGGCAGCAGCTAGCGGTGCGGGCCACCTGCGGAGCCCGCCACAGCTGGGAAGATTAGTCTCTTCCACTAGACAACACCCATTACCGTGTTCCAATAGCCATCACTTCCGCTAGGAGAGCTACAGATGAGATATCGATTGCACTGACCCCAGGTGAGCCCTTTCCCCAGCCTGAGAGGCGTGCAGATCAGCTCTGCACACTGCCGGCGGCTGCCGGGGCCCTGCCGCCTCCTATCTGCAGCCCCCCCCCCCCCCACACCGTGTGCTCAGGATCCAGGGGAAGCTGACAGCAGCCCCGCCAGGTGCGCTGATCTGGGTTGGCCAAGGCCTGAGCTCTACAGGTTCTTTGCTTTCAAGAGGGAGATGGGGAGGGGGCAACCTCGAGAGTGAGGTCTGGCTGGACGCCCGGGAGAGGGAGAAGCAGGAGGCCAGGCTGCAGGCCGGCCTGATGCCAGCATTTGGGTGGGCAGTGCAAACTTTGGGACAGGAGGTGACACGACCTCAACTCCACCTTTGCCCCTTGAGAATCCAGCCTCGTCTCTAGGCAGCCTGGCCTGCTGGCAGCTCCTAAGGTCTGCTCCTTCTCCCTCGGTTCAGACGCTGGAGCACCAGAAATGGAAAGAGTATACCCACGGGCCTGGGTCCTGGAGGTAGGCTCCCTGAGGGCAGAGGCTGTGTCTGCCCCTCCCTGCCGACCCCGCCACACCGCCCCCACCACGGCACGGGGCTGGGCGCATCGCGCACGTGAGAGGTGGAATTGCCTTAGTAGAAATCAGCTGAGCGCCAGAGGCAGGTGCGGCCTCCTTCACGCATTCACTCATTTGTGGAATCCTGCAGGGCAGGTACCAATCAGAGCTCTTCTCTCACAAGCAAGATGCTCTCGCTGGCCCAGGCCATCCATGGGCACTGTGACGGCCGCAGCCCAGATGGCTTGAAACTTTCTTATTTGCCCAGCACACCCCCGTACATTTTTTTAAAAGAAGAAAGGCATTCTCCTTTTCTTTTTTTTAACCCTGTGATTCCCACCAGTCTCACCACGGCACCAAGGAGCCTTCTGGGCACTGGAAAGTTTCCGTAGCTTCACCTGGGTGGTGGTTACACGGGTGGATACACAGGGAAAATTTATCAAGCTGTCCACCTCAGACATATGCACTTTTCTGTGTGTGTACGTGTCTCTGCGAGTGTATGCATGTGTACGTGTACACGTGTATGTGCGTATGTGTACATGTTTATATGCGCGTGTCTGTGTATGTATATTTTACCTCAACAAAAGCCAACTCTGTCTTCCGCCTTTGAACAGGAATGTTTTGCTTCTTCCAGGGAAGCAGGAGGGGTCTGGAAGGTGGGTTTGGCTGGCCGGTGGCCTGGACCCCACCTCGGCTCCCCAGCCACCGAAGGTGAGGGGACCTGGGGTCCTTGCTTAACCCACCCTGCTGAAGCCCAGCCTCCCAGCACCTGACTTCTCAGGACTCCCCCAGACATGAGAAACCCCCCATTGCCCAGCCAGGAGCTAGAGGAAGGAGTGGGGGGATTTACAAACAGTAAAGAAAATAATAAAATGATAACCAAGAGGGGATGGGAGAATCCATCATTCATTCAATACAATTCCATTGAGAGCCTCTTACCTGCTAAGCCCCGTGCTGAGTGCCAGGTGATACTGTGGTGGGCACAGCAGACATGGTCACTGCTCCCAGGGTTGCCTGCAGCCTGCAAGGAAATGGAATCCATCCCAGGCAGGTCCAGCGCTGGGCATTTAAGGAAAGCTGGAGGATGTGGTTCTAACCTCAAAGGCCAAGAAGGTCACCCTTGTCAGGGCCCAGGCTCACCAGCTCAGAGACAGCAGCTGCCAATAAACAAAGTGCTCCCGACTGCCATGTTGTGACCTTGTAACAAAAAATTGAACTGTCACACAGGCCAAACTCGCGATAGCAGCCACTCCCTATAAGTGTGCTGCACGGGCTGTCACACTGTGGTCACGAGCCAGGAGCCCCGAGACCCACGATTGCTGAATAAAAAAGTGCTCCTGTAGGGTGGGCACTATTGTTATCCTGTTTTTATAGCCAAGGACACTGAGGGCCATCAGAAGTACTGAAGAAGTCAACCCAGGTCCCCAGTTAGGAAGTGGCAGAGGCAAGATTTGAACTCAGGTCTGTGCAGCCTCGCCTGTAAAATGGGGATTCCCCTCCCCGATTCCCTCACCACGATGGTTTTCCATGGCATAAAGGAGAAAAAGAAAGGGTCCTCTGAAGTGTCCACCCAGGGCACACATGAAGGACAGCTTTTATTTGCCTTGACGAGATTTTGTGATGCTTCCGTGCCTGTATGTGGAGTGGTGACTGAGACCAGGCTCTGTCTCTGATGTCCCGCTGGGTGCCTCAGTGGGGCCTCCAATATCCCAGGAGGAAGGGCCCCTTAAGGTCCCATCCTACAAACGGAGAAACTGAGGCTCAGGGGGAGTGAAGTTCTCACAATGGAGGGGGTGTAGCCAGGATTTAGCATGAGTCTAGCCTCAGTCTGGTCCCTGAGCTGGGGATCCATCCCCCGCACTGCCCTGCCACCCTACCTGCTTGCCCACGGCTGCCTTTCGAGGATCCGCTGCTCCACTCTGGCCGAACACCTTCTCTGTACATGTCAGAGGCTTGCTGCAGCCCAGCGCTTTCCTGGCCCACGCTCTTTTCCATTCCTTTCTTTAACACTGGCCATCTTCCCCCTACCCCTTATCTTTAAAAATGTATTTATTTTTAACAGCTTTATTGAGATGCAATCTATATCTCATACAAGATTCACCCATTTTAAGTATACAATTTAAGTTTGTTAAGAAGCCTGTTAACAATGTGGAAAATTAATTGCACTATTATGATAAAAAGGGAGAAAACGAAGCCAACGTGCAGGTACACGATGTAAACAAATTACGTTACCTGCGTGAAAACGTTGCACGTGCAAAATGACTAGCAGGAAACTCACAAAAATATTAACCAAAATGTTCTGGTTAACGTGTTGGATTCAGAAATGAAATTTTTTCCTAATGATTTTCCAAAGTTTCTGTAATTTTCGATATTATTCTACTAGGACACTCTGGCTGAGCCCCGGTAAAAAATGGTGTGAGATTCCAACACCCCCATCTATACCCCAATATCCGTTTGCATTTCCTGATTGAGTCGAGCTAAGAACATGCCCAGAAAGAGATCTCCAGCGTTGGGAGTGACCTGATTCAGACATACTCAGCCTTCTGTAATGGTCTGGGGGCAACTCCATAAAAGCCTTATAGCCACGGGTGGGGAGATCTAGGGTCTCCCAAGGACAGAATCTACCCTGAGAAGGCAGAATCAGTCCAGACCAGCTAACCCCTGCGGTAGGATCTGCTAGCTGGGGGACGAGGTGGTTCTAGTGGCAGCTGGGGGGTGTTGATTGAAACTACTGCCAATCCAGACCATTTGGCGACACCTGCACGCTCAGGTGGAGAGCGGCTGTGTACACGAAAAAGTAAGAGTTCTAACATCTCGGTGTCCAAACAACCCTACTCCAGATCCCCTAAGTGGTGGTTTCCTACCCACTTCTCAGTGGAGTTGGGGTTAATGGTCTTGAGAGCTGGAGCAGCAGCCAGTGGCATGGACAGGGGATGAAGTGGAGTGACAGGAGGGACAGGGAGGTGGGTGAAGGCAGGTCCTGGGCTGTGGCATGAGGACTGGATTGGAATGGCCCCCGAACACCTGCGCACCGCTCCTTGGGCTTCTAGAGCAGAGAAAGCCCTGAAGTGGGGGGAGGGAGTGTGTGTTCCTGAAGTTCTTTGGACGTGGCTTCTGAGCTAGCAAAGGTTGGATTGATAGTCATTCATTCAAGAAATATTTATTGAGTAAATGTTATGGACCAGACATGGTGTTGGCACCTGAGACACAGCTGTGAACCAGACAGAGCCAGTCTCTTCCCACGTGGAGTTTCCAGTCTAGTGGGAGAGACATTCAACAATGCCCAGCACCCAATAAAAAATTATTAGACACACAGAGCAAATCAGTGCATAATGTCAGGTGCTGATATGTGCTATGGAGAAGAGAAAGGCAGGGTAAAGGGTATATGCCAGGTTTAGGCTCTATAACAAGTGAGCCTCGTGGCTATATCTGGGGGAGGGAGGAGGAGGCTCCAGGCAGAGCTTGGCCTGTTTGAGGAACAGCAAGTAACACAGTGGGCTGGAGTGGAGTGAGAGGGAGAGTGAAGGGAGGTGAGAAAGAGAGGAGGTAGCGAGCCAGATCATGAAGGAATTTGAAGGTCATTGTAAGTGTGTCAGTTATCTGTTGCAGTGAAATAAGTAATGAAAACTTAGTGCAATAGAACAGAACTTTATTTATTCATTCTCATGTACCTATAGGTTGTCAGTCTGGTGGTTCTTCTGCTGGTCTCATGTGGGATCATTTAAGCAGCTACTGTCATCTTATGGCTTGCCTGGGTCTGGAGGTTCCCATGCACTTCCACGTCAGGGAGTTAGTGCTGGCGGACTTTAGATTTTATGCCGAGTGAGACAGAAGCCATGGTGGGTGGGTGTTGGTTCAACAAGGATGAGAAATTATGTGACTTATGTTAATAAGATAGTAAACGGGACCCCAGGCCAGGGTGGGGTCCATGAAGCAGTAAGGTGGTCTAGAATTATACTCCCCTCGTAAACAACAGAAACTGGACAAAACACAAGGCACAACTATTTTCAGACATTCAACCAAAGGCAGCTCAGGACTGTGAAAACAGAATAACAAGATGAATCCTACTATTGTCTATCTTTCTGCCTGGAGATAATTCCCAAAATGCAGAATGGAGAAGGCAAGACAAAAACGTCCAGTGATCTCACTGAGCTAAGAAGACAGATGGGATCTGGGGAGACCAAGGCAGCTGGAACTGATGGGACTGGTGACCAGAGAGGAGGGAGTTACTAAGAGAAAGAGCTCCAGTCATCTTCATAGTGTCCGGCTGAGACTTTGGCAGGTGCCACTCTCTTCAAGCAAAATCCCACGAGCATACACGAGAACAATTTTCAAGGAAAGAAAAATTACTAGGAATCTCATACAGGACTGGGAATTGTTTAAGAGTCCTCCGGCTAGAGGAGAGAGACCTCATTGACTACAAGTCATCAAGTAAGAACACTAGAAAGGCCACACCTTAGAGGTAGAGCTAAATTATCCCTAGAATAAAAACTAGAGCTGCTCTAAAAGAGCTTAAAAACAAATCTTGAAAGGATCAAACTAATCTATAAGTAACTAAACTGCCTTCTCTAAAGAAGTCCAATACTCTTTAAGGAAATACAAGAAAACCTAACCATGCATCGTTACAATGCCCAGGGTCAAAGTTTTTAAATTATGAGCTATACAAAGAAGTAGGAAAAAAAAATCCCATAGTTAAGAGAAAGATCAGTCAATAGGGGCAGACCAAGCAGTGACGGGGACGATAGGAGTAACAGAAAAGGACATTAAAGCAGCCATTATGAATATGTTCCATATGCTCAAGGATGTAAAGGAAAACGTAACCATGAAATTGGATATACAAAAATGACTCATACAGCGATGACAAAAATACCTGAAATGAAAAATACACTTGATGAGATTAATAGCAGATTTGATAGTGTCGAAGGTCAATGAAGTTGAACACGTAGCAACAGATACTGTACAAAATGAAGCTCAGGAACTTCCCTGGTGGTCCAGTGGTTAAGAATCTGCCTTCTAATGCAGGGGACTAGGGTTCGATCCCCGGTTGGGGAACTAAGATCCCACATGCCTCCGGGCCACTAAGTCTGAGCGCCGCAATTGAGACCCGACACAGCCAAAAATTAAAAAAAAAAAAGATACCAGACAACTATTTTAAAAATGAAGCTCGGGCTTCCCTGGTGGTGCAGTGGTTGAGAGTCCGCCTGCCGATGCAGGGGACAAGGGTTCATGTCTCGGTCCGGGAAGATCCCACGTGCCGCGGAGCGGCTGGGCCCGTGAGCCATGGCTGCTGAGCCTGCGCGTCTGGAGCCTGTGCTCTGCAACGGGAGAGGCCGCAGCAGTGAGAGGCCCGCATACCGCAAAAAAAAAAAAAAAAAAAAAATGAAGCTCAGAGAGAAAATAGACTAAACAAAGAATGAACTGAGTCTCAGTGACTTATGGAACGATTCAAATGGTCTATGATATGCATAATTAGAGTGCCAGAAAGGAGAGGAGGGTAGACAAATTTGAGGAAAAAACTCCCGCAAATGTTCAAATTTGATAAAAATCCACAGGTTCAAGCTCAAGGAATGTCAAGTAGAATAAACATAAGAAAACCATAACAAGGCACACCATAATCAGATGGCTGAAGATCAGCGGTAAAGAGAAAGTCTGAAAAGCAGGCAGAAAAAAGACACGTTACATATAGAGGAACAACAACAAAAGCTTTTAGTTACTTTGATCAAGAATAAGGGAGAGGGGCTTCCCTGGTGGCGCAGTGGTTGAGAGTCCGCCTGCCGATGCAGGGGACACGGGTTCGTGCCCCGGTCCGGGAAGATCCCACATGCCGCGGAGCGGCTGGGCCCGTGAGCCATGGCCGCTGAGCCTGCGCGTCTGGAGCCTGTGCTCCGCAACGGGAGAGGCCACAGCAGTGAGAGGCCCAAGTACCGCAAAAAAAAACCCTCTGTGCTCTGCAACGGGAGAGGCCACAACAGTGAGAGGTCCGGGTATGGCAAAAAAAAAAAAGAATGAGGGAGATTGATACAGCCACTATGGAGAACAGTATGGAGGTTCCTTAAAAAATTAAAAATAGAACTACCATACAACCCAGCAATCCCACTACTGGGCATATACCCTGAGAAAACCATAATTCAAAAAGAGTCATGTACCACAGTGTTCACTGCAGCTCTATTTACATTAGCCAGGACATGGAAGCAACCTAAGTGTCCATCGACAGATGAATGGATAAAGAAGATGTGGCACATATATACAATGGAATATTACTCAGCCATAAAAAGAAACGAAATTGAGTTATTTGTAGCAAGGTGGATGGACCTACAGTCTGTCATACAGAGTGAAATAAGTCAGAAAGAGAAAGAGAAATACCATATGCTAACACGTATATATGGAATCTAAAAAAAAAAAAAAGTCATGAAGAACCTAGGGGCAGGACGGGAATAAAGACGCAGACCTACTAGAGAATGGACTTGAGGACACGGGGAGTGGGAAGGGTAAGCTGGGACAAAGTGAGAGAGTGGCATGGACATATATACACTACCAAATGTAAAATAGATAGCTAGTGGGAAGCGGCTGCATAGCACAGGGAGATCAGCTCGGTGCTTTGTGACCACCTAGAGGGGTGGGATAGGGAGGGTGGGAGGGAGGGAGAGGCAAGAGGGAAGAGATATGGGGATATATGTATATGTACAGCTGATTCACTTTGTTATAAAGCAGAAACTAACACACCATTGTAAAGCAATTATACTCCAATAAAGATGTTTAAAAAAAAAAAAAAGAATAAGGGAGGACAACCTACTATGTACTAGATGTTATGCTAGACCCCTGAGCTCTACTAATACCTACTAACAGCCCGCTCTTCTGTGACTCTGTTCTACAAGTAAAAATAAGTAGTAACATACGTGATAAATAAAAAGTCTCAGAATTCCCTGGCAGTCCAGTGGTTAGGACTCTGTGCTGTCACTGCCTAGGGCCCAGGTTTGATCCCTGGTTGGGGAACTAAGATACCACAAACCACGTGGCACGGCAAAAAAAAAAAAAAAAAAAAAATCTCTGCATGTCTCAGCAATCTCTGGGGAGAAAAAAAAAGAATACGGGAGGACACAAACCACCAAGGTAAGTAATGAAACAGGGACATTGCTATCAATCCTGCAAACAGTTAAGGATAATAAGAAAATATTATGAAAAGCTTTATGCCAATAAAACTGACAATCTAAATGGAATGGGCAAATTCCTCAAAAGACACAAATTACCCAAAGTTGACCCAAGAGGAAATGGACAACATGAATAACCCAATATAAATAAAAGAAACTGAATTTATACCTTAAAAGCATCCGCCAAGAAAATTCTACGCCCAGATGGTTTCACTAGTGAATTCTATCAGATATTTATGAAAGAAACATTGCCAATCCTACACAGGATAAATATAAAACACATACCGTTCTTATTTTTAATCTTTTAAAAACGATATTTGACTACCTAAAGAAAAAATAGCAACATATTGTGGGTTTTTGTAGAAGCAATATATATGACAACAAAAGCACAAACTGAAATGTTCTAAGATTGTATTGTTGTAAGATTCTTATATTACACATGAGACGGTACAACATTAATGAACGTAGCCAATTGTAAACTAAAGATATACGGATACTGTAGACCCAAGAGAAACCACTGAAAAGACAGAAAGCATAGCTAATAAACCAGCTACTAAGAATACTCAAGTCCAACGAAAGGCAGGAAAACAGCTTAGAGTGAAAAAGTAAATCTATAAATGGGGAAAGGTTAAAACAGCTATCAATATAATAGAATATTACATAGTTGTTGAAAGTGTTTAAGAGTTTTTGATGAAGAAAACTGTTTATGATGTAATGTTAATTTAAAAGCAGGGCAGGGCAAAACACTTGCTTTTAAAATACTTTAGGGACTTCCCTGGACGTCCAGTGGTTAAGTCTCCCCACTTCCACTGCAGAGGGCATGGGTTCAATCCCTGGTGGGGGAATTAAGATCCTGCATGCTACGTGGCACAGCCAAAAAGAAGAAAGAATACTTTATCTTAAATAACTCTGCAAAAATATTTATAAACATAGAAAAATTTGATGGAGAAGAAATTCACTAAGTATAAGCAGTGTTTATAATTGGGTGGTGAGATGATGGGTGATAGTTATTTCTATAAGATTGTGTTTTGTTTTGTTTTTTTAATAAGATGCAGCCAATGACGGTTAAGGACATAAACACACAAAATTTGGGGGTTCAGCCAGGCCAGAGTTTGGTTCTTGCCTCTGTCACTTGCTAGCTGACTGAAAGCTGGCAAAGCAATTCCTCTGCACCTCAGTTGCCTCCTCCACCAAACAGAGATAAAAGCATCTACCTGGGCTTCCCTGGTGGCGCAGTGGTTGAGAGTCCACCTGCCGATGCAGGGGACACCGGTTCGTGCCCCTGTCCGGGAAGATCCCACATGCTGTGGAGCGGCTGGGCCCGTGAGCCATGGCCGCTGAGCCTGTGCGTCCGGAGCCTGTGCTCCACAACCAGAGAGGCCACAACAGTGAGCGGCCCGCATACAGCAAAAAAAAAAAAAAAAAAAAAAAAAAAAGCATCTACCTGTGTCATTTTGAAGATTCAAAGAGATAATGTGAATAAAGTGTGTAGCAAAGTGTCTGGCACAAAGTTAAGATTCATTGAATAATTCATTTGTAACCTTCACAATAAGAGGAAAACAAGTTTTAAAAACAAAATTTCTTTTGAAAGAAACCCTCATTCACGAAGGCAATGGAGTGGAGGTCAGAACCAGAGCAACCAGCACTCAAGGCTTCCCGGTAACAGTGCTTCTGTCTGCAAATACCACAAACTCTCTCACCAGCTTAATTAAGCTCTAAATGGTAAATGGTTATGAGAACACCACAGTGTCTCAGAGAATCCGAGTTAAGAAATGCCGCCAGCTTCCATGAGGCCTACCGGGATGGGAACTGGGATTCTAAACCGGACGCCCACTCTTCCCATCACTCCCTTTTCCCTCTCTGCTTTTCCAGCCACAGGGAATCCCACCACGCCTAAATTCCCTTGTCCTCGCTTCCGGCCGGTTCCCAGGGCCCCATTACTGGGACTGAGATTCTGATTGGCCCAGCTCTAGTCAGGTGCCCAGCCATTGTCCAATCAGATATGACCAAAGGGGTGGAGTCAAGTGCAAACATGGCGGCTTTGGGCCGTGGTTTGTGGAGGGAACCATGTAAATGCTCCACGCCCCCCACCACCAAATTATGTGTGTGTTTTTGTCCTCTGTGCTCAGGCTGCTCTTCTTACTTGGGTTCTTTCTCCTCCTTGATGTAGGATGCTTAAGGCCACCCAGCCACGGTGGGGAAGCCTGGTGTGGTCAGTCGTGGCCACCATTCCCGGGAGCTCACTGCGGGCTGGGGGCACGACCGCCCCCAAGTTTGTCACCTAAACTCTCCTCGGTTTCCCTGGCACGTGCCACAGGGGCACAGCTGGTAACAAAATGCCAGGCTTCTGGGCTAGGGGCTGACGCGGGTGGGTGCTTTCGGATTCCATGCTTTTTGCTGGAGAGAGGGGTCGATTCTTCCAGATAAACAGGTTCTCTGGCAAAAGGTGGCCTTCAGCAGTGCTTTAGTCAGAAAACACAAAGGTTGGTCTAAGAAAAGCATGATTCACCACCCCCCACCCCCCACACACACACACTCTTACTCCTCTTTCTGCAGAAATAAACAAAAGACCAATGTATCATTTTTTTTAATCGTCATATTACAGCTCCTGCCTGCAGCCGGTCCCGACCCCGTCCGTTTGCTGACCACTTCTGCAGGCTCCAGGGGACCAGGGAACAAAGCCGGGGCCTGGCACCCGCACTGCACTGTCGGCCCTGGAGGACAAGTCACAACTACAAATTATCACAACAATTAGCGGCTGCACTTGGGAGATGGGCAAAGCGAGGAGGCCCAGCTCCCCATCATCAGCCAGTTTATTTGGCGGTGACCTTGCTCTGGAGGCGATGATACTCCTTCAGCCTGTAAACCAGATTCAAAACAAAGAAAAATGTAAATTAACAATGACAACATGCACTCAGTTCAATTAATTCAGGCAGAGGTGGGGTGGCAGGGGCAGCTGTTTGCTAAAGACGTGTGTGGAGTTGTCTTTTTTTCTCCCTCTCTCCCTCTCCTGCCCTGGCCCCTCCTGCCCTCCAATCAGGATAATGTAATTAATTTATCTTAGGGGGAAAACATTGCTTGCCATTGTTTAAGACAAAGCGTTAAACTGGCAATGGGAGAAATGAAGAGGCCATTATGAAAACCCCGTGTGTTCGGAGCCATTTAAAAGGGTTTATAGAGTCATAAAACACAAAAGGGGTGAAGGAGGCGGGGAGATGGAGGTGACTGTCAGGCTGGAATCCATGTCTCTCCCAGTCTCGGCTCCAGGGACGGGAGGCTGGCTCTGAGAGAAAATGGTTTCGTGCTGGGGGCATGTTATCAGCGAGAGGAGAGAAGCTCAAGCCCCAGGAGAAGGAAGATGGGGATTAAGAACCCAGAGCTGGACAGACAGGCCTTCTGGACTCAGCCCCACTGAGCACTTGCTGCTAGGCACTGTGCCCTTCCTGGGTGCCAGGGTCTGGGCAGAGTGCTTGATTTCCACGGACTCAGATCAAACTTTCACTGCACCTGTGAGGCAGGTATGGTTAACATCCTATGATTTCCAGAAGTTCAGAAGGGTTCTGAGACCCAACTGCAGAGGCAGGATTCGAAGCCAGGTCTGAGTGGCTTCAGATGGTGTGTATCACCCCACTGGGCCATGGAGATCCATGGTTCCAGTTAGACCTGAAGCTCCTGTATGTGGACGTGAAGGCAGGAGCCAGCCAGGTGACCTTCTGTGGCTTCTTTCTACCCCTCGGCCATTCCCCTTGCTAACCTGCCCAGGAAAGGGGCTCCTAGTGGCTGGAGAGGGTGGGAGTGAGTGTCAGAGGCAAAGAGCAGAACCCAGAAACCTGGAACTCAAGTGCCCAGGACCCTCTGTTGCTCTTGGCTGTCACAAGTGTGCCTTGTGGCCCCCGCAGAGGATGGGAGCAGGCTGGGTCCAAAGCAGGCGCTGAGGATGTGGTGGGTGGAGGGACAGGAAGGTGGCGCTTGTCTAGGGCAGAGCAGTGGTCAGAGCATTGAGGTCCCATCAGAGCCTGCTCCCCGCACCTCGAGGGCCTGAGGACCCGTCAGGGCCCAGAGCTTCTCACCTGAGGGAGTTGATGTTGATGAAACCAGTGGCATCTACTGGTTCGTAATGTCCCTGCACATTCATGCTGCAAAAGAGTAGGGGCTCATCAGCATCCCCCCGGCCTTGGCCTTGGCATCCAAGGGACCTCAGCCTCACAGACACCCAGGCATTTCCTCAGTGTTGATCCAACACTCCCTGCACTTTGGCTTTTCATTCCATTCCTTCCAATTCAGGGAGCCCTACCCGGGGCCGGGGATCACGCCGGGGCTGCAGAGCAGGGAGCCATATCCCTGCTACGCAAATGGGCAGGTTGGGTCCTGGTCCAGCCAGCGCCAGCCCAGTGAACTGCTCCCACGAACCAGAGCACTGCATCTGTAACCTCAGGACATGCACTGGAGCCAGCTCTGCCCTCGGGCTGTGGAGGGCTTCGACGAGTGCCCAGGAACAGCTGGTGGTGTCCAGTGGCCTGAAGGCCTAGGAGGCCAGGAGTTACACACCAAACAGCCTCAGATATGCGTGATGGCATCCCTCAAGTTGCAGAGAGGCCCCAGCAGTTAAGATCTGTCCACGAAGTCTTTTTCACCTTGTTTGCCCATTGAGTGATGGGCATCCATCACTCTAATCCATCCTCAAACATGGGCACCCACCCGATGCCAGCTGGTTTTGAAAAGTGCCCAGTCAACCCCTGCTACACTCAATGGAACAGATTTTCTCCCCCCATCTGCAGTTTCCATCTTCCAGATTCGACAACCTTCATCTTTTGGGTGTTCTCACTTAGCTGCGCTTTGGAACCCTTCCCAACCACACAGTCAGTCAGGTCCAGCCACCTGGGTGAGCATCCTGGCTCCACCCCTGCCACAGACCTTAGGGCAAATATTCTCGCGCTTTGAGCTTCAGTCTTTCACTTGTGAGATGGGGCTCTCAGCCTTATCACTGGCTCCACGTGAAATGATGTAGCTGCCACCTGGCACCAGGTAAGCACTCAGCTTTACTAACATCGTTCAGTCATTCATTTACTCAGGTATTTATTAAGCACCTACTACCTGCCAGGCGCCGTGCCAGGTGCTGAGGAAACAAGAACCAGACAGGAGCAACACCCACGTGGGGGGCAGGGGGTGGTGGGGTGGCGAGTGCAGACATAAGCAATCAATCATCCATCTGCCTTCGATAATTACGACTGTGATATGCTCTTTGAGGACAAGTTCAGGGCGCTGTGGTCTCAGATCTGACTCCACGAGGCCACCCTCTGAGCCCCCTGGGGGAAGGGGGTCCCTCCCGTTTCTCACGGGCCCCTTGTTGCGTCCTGCTCTGAATCAGCCCCTTGTCTTCAGGCCTGCAGAACTCCAGCCTCAGGACAAAGCAGTCTCAAGGTTCGAGGACAAGGAGGTGGCCTGTCCCCTCAGGAGCCTTCTCCAGAGAGGTGAGATCGGAGAGGAGGGCAGAGGGGTTCTGCCGTTTTTCTGAGACCCTGAGGCTGTGCCTCTGACCGGCTCTTTGTGGACTGTGGGCTTTGTACAACAAACGGGGTCTCTACGCCCGGCTGCCCCGCAGCTTGTCAGGACTTGGGCTCTGTGCCTCCCCCTGCCACGCCCTCGCCCTGACCTCCAGGGGACCTTGAAGCTGGAACTCCCACGCTCTCAATGCTCCCTCCTTTTCACCTCCATCCGCCCCTCCAGGGCTCAGGTGGCTGAAGCCACCAGGAATCGACTAGCAAGCTCCCTGTAAAGGGAGAAGATGTCAGACGTCCGAGGGGCTGAGCTCGGCACCCCTCACCAGGCAGGGGAAAGGCTGGACCCACCTAAAGCGCTTTTGCAGACCTTGCTGGGGTGATAAAAGAAGCTTCACATGACCCCGCCCTGTGCCTCCACACCCCCATCCCGAACCACCACCACGGCTTCGGACTCCTGGCCTCGCTCCCGCTGTCTGAGGCGCTCGTCCCCTTTGCAAGGGCCCCTGCGCTCAGCCCAGGGAGAAAGCAGGGCTTGGACCCCCTTCCTGCTCCCCGCGTGCATCCATCCTTTCACCACCGTCTCTCACGAGTCGAAACAAACTCTGCTACCCCCTTGCCCCCAAACAGGCCCTTCAGACCGCCCCAGCAGCCCCTGCAAAGAGAGGCCCACATCCAGGGACAAACTTGTCCCACGGGACTGCTGAAGTACTCCCAGAGGTGTTTCTCGGGAACCGAAAAACCTCTTTTAAAATTTGTGGTTTCGGGGGGTAGGGGGTACCGGTGGAGAAAGTTTACAATGATTTTTTTTTTTTTTTTTTTTTTTACCTCCCCTGACGGTCTACAGAAAACCTCTGTGCTTTTATTTTTGTTCATTCGAGTGCCTCTGACCTGCTCTATAATTACGGTACTTTCTACCTACTGTGCCGCGGCATTTCCAGTTCTGCTACCTCTCGCGGTTTCCTCGCTGGTCCCTGTGACGCTGTCACTCAAGGGCTTTCAAGTCAGGATGTAGAAATCAGAAAGAAAAGGGAAATGGTCGGAGACACAGTGAGAATAAATGCTCCTGCTTTTCTCTCTTTTTTTCCCCGTTCCCTTTTTACTTTATTCATTTAATCTCCCTGAGTGAGACTGTAAGGCTTAATGAAGGGTTGGACAGATTATTAGAGGCTGTTGATTTGGAGGGGGAGGGAAGAAAGAACCAGAGAGAGAAAGAGAGAAGATAATTTGACACTTACCCCGACTGATCTAAACTGATTCGGCTATATTTATGGCTTCTAAAGTGTTTAGGAAGATTGAAGGGGGGAGAGAAACGCAACACGGCAAAGAGAAGGGAGAGAGAAAAATAATATTGACCGCTAAACAAAACTCGTACTGTGATTCCTGACCGGCTTCCGGGAGGGGAGAGCTGGCCTCAGCCTGAGCCAGGCTGGACCTGGGACTTGTATCAGGTGGGGCTGCCTGTCCCCACCTCTTGTTTGGCCAGGTGAACTCCAGAGGGAACACCTTGCTCCTCGGTCAAGGCCAGTCTGTCATTCAGGATGCAAACGCAGGTGCAGCTAATAGGCAACTGCTACCTTGGACCCAGCCCGCCAGGGCTCCCCAGCCTCTCCCGCGTCCTTTCAGCGCCCTCAGCCTGGCCCGTCGGGAGGCAGCTCCTCAAGGTTCCCTCCTGGCTCCCTCTCATCCAGCTCTGCCACTCCCCTGAGCTGTCTCCTCTTGGCCCCATCAATCCAGTGTCCTCAGACCACGTTTCTCCTCAACTCTAGCCCTGTGTGTCCAGTGGCCGACTCTAGTTCTCCTGGCCTATCTCAAAGAAAACTCATCCTGCAGTTGTCCAAATCCAAATGCATGATTTCCACCCCCCATTCCCTCAACTCAGTCATCGCCACCAAAGTGTACCCAGCGGCTCATGCCAGAAAACCCAGGGTGGTTCTGAACTTTTCCATCTCCCTCCCCATCCAAGCCCTTTCAATCCCACCTCCTAAATATTTGCCAAATCCATCTGCTGCTCTCTATTCCCAGAACCAGCGGCCTGGTCCAAGCCACCGGCATGTCCCACGGGGAGCCCTTGTGTCCACCCTTGCCAGGTTCTTCTAGTGCCTGGGATGTTCCGGGTTCTTCCAAGGCTCAGAACCTCTGCACAGGACAGCCTCTCTGGAAACTCTCCTGCCCCCTCTCCACCTGGTTCACTCCTTTCTTTTGGAGACCAGCTCAGAAATGACTTCCATGGGGAAACCTCCCCACACCCCCAT
This sequence comes from Phocoena sinus, assembly GCF_008692025.1. Lineage (NCBI taxonomy): Eukaryota > Metazoa > Chordata > Mammalia > Artiodactyla > Phocoenidae > Phocoena > Phocoena sinus. The sequence goes on from NC_045768.1 coordinate 5,784,964, forward strand.
TATTATACCCAGCCCAAATATCCTGTATCTCCCCACAGCCCAGCACCTCCTTCCCTAATCCTGCACTCGGGTGATCCTTTGACTGGGGCCTTTCTCCCCATCTAGCCTGTACATTCAATGAGGGCAGAGGCGGTCTGGATAATCTTCAGGACTGTCTCCCCCATACCCTACACGTGCCTGGGCATATCTTTGCTGAGAAAGCCAGTCGGAGGAGATACTGGACATGAGGGTCTGTGCCCAGCTGGGGTCAGGGGTGGGGCGCCTACCTCACCAGCTCCTCGTTGTAGAGGGACAGCGGGGACTCCCGGCCGAGGATGTACACCTGGCCCTTGAAGACGGATACCCGCACTTTCCCTTCCACGTGCTCCTGGGACTTGGCGATGCAGTGGCGGATGAACTCACACTCGGGGCTGTGCCAGAAACCTGCAGAGAGGAAGGAGCGAGTGTGCCCGGGAGGCCCACTGTGCGCCTGCCTCGGGCCAGGACGTGGGGAGGACTGGGGTCCAGGAAAGGCACCCTGTGCCTCACCCCGTCACGGCAGACGTGAGCCTGGGAGGGCAGTCCCGCATCTGCCTTGTTCACTGTGGAGTTCTGGCATGACATGCACTTGTAAATGACAACAGTGAGGACCAAGCCCGCCTGCCCCTGTCCTGTGACCTTGTAGGGCTCCTGGAGGTAAGGAGGCATCCTCTACACCCTGCAATGCAGTCACCCCCTAAGGGTCAGGGGGAGGGGATCTAACCTGCTGCTTCACACCACAGACATTCAGTGGTGAAGGGGCCCCGTCCTTCGCCCACAGCGGGCTCTGTCTCATCAGGGCAGCAGACCTCAAGCAAGACTCAGACATATGTTACCGGGGCCGAGCGATGGGGGTGCCCAGCTGGGTGGTGGGTTTGGGGTCAGAAAGACCAGGTGTGTGGGGCCTTCACCTCTCTGTGCCTCTGTTTCCCCATCTGCTGAGTGGGGATGACACTGCCTCGCCCTCCCAGGATGAGCGGGCTTATTGTCCATGGAGGCCCTGGGCTCAGGGGCTGCTGTGAACGCTGCTGGGAAGAGCCCCACCCCTCAGGATAGGCAGACGCCTTGGAAATAAGTGACCTGTCTTTAAAATACTGCTAATATTTTCACACGCGAAGATTTCTACAGATGAAGCACCCGCACCATGCCGAGTTCTTTACCTGGGCCAGCTCTTCGAACCCCCCCAGTCGCAGGAGAAAAACCTCTCTTAGCCTCTTCCTTTTCTGCGTGAGGAAGTTAGGCTCAGGGAATTTGAGAGACTCTTCCACGATCACACAGGCTGTAGTGGGGGGCCTGGACCTGACCTCAGTCGGCCCCAGTTCTAACAACTGTGCTTCATATGATCATTTTGGAGCTTCCCCGTCTACATCTGCGACATCCCCGAGCTGCCTGAGAAATGCGCTGCCCCCATCCCCCGTTACCCATATCTGTCCCCCAGATCCCTCAGGCCAAAGAGGGCCGTGTGCTCAGTCCCCCGTCTGCCCAGCGTCTGGACAGTGGCTCCTCTCAGTTTCTGCCGAGGGCAGGGGGGCCGTGGCCAGGGTTGGGGGAGGGACAGCGAGAGGGGTAGGGTTTCTCTGAAACGGAGCCGGGAAGGTGAGCCCACCTGGGCAGCTGTGGGGCCAGGTGGTGCGCGATCTCCTGCCCTGATAAAGGGCTGGGTCAGCCCCGGCTCTGCGGCTATTGTTGGAAGCCCTGGCCTCCAGGGGCACCTGCTGAGGCCCTCCGTGGGAAAGGGGAGCAGGCCTTCTCCACGACGGGGTCCGGTGGCTTCCAGACGTGGGGGAGGGGCGGGCAGGGAGAGAAGGGGTTGCGTCCTCACTCTCCGACGTCCTGCCTTTTGAGTTCACCTCTGGTTCCACCTTGACAAGCCACGTGATCTCTTTGTGCCTCAGTTTCCTCATTTGCACAAGGAGGTAATACTAACCATTCTCTGGGGGGGTTGTGTGGATTCAGTGAGAGTTTTTGCTTTCAAGATTTGAACATGGCCTCTGCCAGCCCTCACTGTATACAGGCAGACAGACACCCAGAGAGGGAGAGAACCTTTCCAAAGCCACACAGCGAGATCCAAAGTTCTCCTGACTCTAGCCCAGAGCCCCGTGGGAGGGCACACTGATGGCCACCCCCCACCATGCCCCAGTGGCTTGGCCATCTTTCTAAGTCAGGATAATTAGACCATTAGGTTCCCAGGCAGGAAGAGAGGTGGGAGATGGAGCCAGAGATATGGGGGCAGAGACCCCTGTGGGAGTGCCCGGCCTGGGCTTTATCTCAGGATCTCTCCCCTCCCGCCATGGGGGCCTTGTGCTCAGATTTCTCTTCCCAGCAGACCCAATCTGGGGTGGAGGGCAGTGAGTCCTGAGTGCCGCACTGGGGAGAGCCTGCGTGTCCCAGGCTGGGGGATGCACAGTGGGTGGGGCCTGGAGCTGGGCCAAATTCTGTACTAATCAGGACAACGACCCTCTGTGCATTATACCCACTTTACTGCTGAAGAAACTGAGGTGAGGGGAGAGGTGAGCTATACCCCCTAGATGAGATGGGTCTTGAAGCTGGGGTCATGCCAGAATGACCCTGTGGGGTGAGGCCAGTGTGCTCCTGGAGGGAGGGGGTCTGTATAAACCTCATACAGGCAGATCAGGAAATTTGGGGATGGGGTGAGAGGAGGGGGAGACAGTACTCACAGTAGTCAGGGCAGCTAGGAGTGGGACCAAGGCAGAAGGGCTTCCCCGGGCCTCCGTCTCCCTGGGCCCTGAGACCACAGGGCCTCCGAGGAAGCTGAGTACCATAGCAGAGTGGTGGCTCTATAACCGGGGAGCTAGACAGAATGGAGAAGGGACCTGGGCCTGTGCCCTTTATTTTACAGGAAGGGAAACTGAGGCTCTGGGAGGAGACAGACCTACTCAATCAAGATCATAAAGCCAGCCAGAGGCAAGGCCCCATTCTCCTGCGTCCATGCTCAGAGACCATGCCAGGCAGTGTCCTGGAGGCGTTGCAAATATCCATGCATTGAGGCCTCACTATAAGACAGGCAGAACTATCCCCATTCTTCATATGTGGAAACCAAGGCACAGGGAGGGCAAGTAAGTTGCTCAAGCTAATCCCTGCTCTGTAGCCTTTATGCATCCCAAATGTGAGAAATCCCATCAAACAGACCGACCCTCTGAGCTGTTGCGGGATGGGGACGGGCTGCTGCCAGAGGCCGACCTTGACATCTGTGGGAGCCTGGTCGTCAGAGGCACCTGGGCGAAGTTAATGTTAATAACAGCTACCTGGGCGGAGCCTCCACTCTGAGATTTTATTTCCTTTTAAACCTAATCACTGTAACATTTGGGGATTTAGAGGGCTCGGTGGGTGAGAGCAAGGACTCAACCCAGGCAGCCTGGCCCCACACCAAGGGCCAAGCTGTGCTCCTGACACCCAGGGCTGCCCTGTGCACACCACTGCGCCCCTTGATCACCCCTTGCTAACGGCCCCAGCCCAGCTTCCTACCCACCTCGGATCTGCTGGAGTGGCCGAGAACTTGGCCTCTGAAGCTGTCCTGTCCTGGGCTCCAAGCCACTTCTCAGCAGCTGTGAAACCTTGGGCAAGCGTCTTCATCTCACCTCTGTGCAGCTAAGATTAGATAATACCCGTCAGTGCCCAGCTCAGGGCTGGGCAGCAAGAGAGGTGGCAGCCGGGCTTCCCTGGTGGCGCAGTGGTTGAGAATCTGCCTGCCAATGCAGGGGACACGGGTTCGAGCCCCGGTCTGGGAAGATCCCACATGCCGCGGAGCAACTGGGCCCGTGCGCCACAACTACTGAGCCTGCGCTCTAGAGCCCGCGAGCCACAACTACTGAGCCTGCGCGTCTGGAGCCTGTGCTCCCAACAAGAGAGGCCGCGATAGTGAGAGGCCCGCGCACCACAATGAAGAGTGGCCCCCGCTCGCCGCAACTAGAGAAAGCCCTCGCACAGAAACGAAGACCCAACACAGCTAAAAATAAAGTAATTAATTAATTTTAAAAAAAAAAAAGAGAAGTGGCAGCCGATCTAGCGTGAGGAGGGAGGCTGGCGGCCTGGCCCCCTCTCAGCCTCCACGGATGCCCCCTGAGCAGAAGCAGCCCCGGCCAGGTGCTGTCCCCCCATCGCAGCCTGCCGCGTCTTAACGACTCTCGCCACTTTGTAACCAAAATCCACCTTTCAGTGTGGAAACCCCGCTGAGCAAGAGAGCCCACAGGAGACAATGTTATTTAAACACCTGTCTGTACCTGGGAAGGGGGAGACTGGGCTTCAAAGCTCCTGGGAACAATGGGAGGGAAAAATAATGCCAGCCAATAACCACCACGTCCCCTTGAAATCCCGAGATGAGTTCCAGCGATTAGGAGGTTTCAGAGGAAACAAAACCTCCGAGTGGGGGACGAGGGGAAGAGGTGAGGGCGGTGGAGGCTTCTACCAGGCAGTTACTATTACTATTAACTTTCCTGGGGTCCCTCTGACATCCAGGTCCCCATAGATGGCAGCCTGTCCCCCACCAACAGCTCAGAGGGGCTGTTCGATGTGATTTCTCAAATTAGGGAGATGTTAATGTCATAGAATAGAGTCAGCCCTTTCTGGAAAGGGCCAGATAGTAAATATTTTAGGCTCTGCAGGCCACGTGGCCTCTCTAGCAACTGCTCTGCTCTGCCAGTGTAGCTCTGAAGTAGCCACAGGCAACACGGACACGAATGAGCAACGACTTACGGACACTGAAATCTGAATTTCCGGAAATTTTCACGTGCCATGAAACAGTATTATTTTTTAAAAAATTTCCCCAACCACTGAAGAATGTAAAAACCAGTCTTAGCTCATGGGCTGAACAAAAGCAGGCAACGGGCTGGATTTGGTCACCCCTGGTATAACGCGTGGGATGGATCTGGAGTCGGGAGGACTGGATTTCTACTCTGTGGCAGCAGGTAAGGCACGGAAACTCAGTCTGGAGCCCAGCCCACGCTCCACACATGGGCTGGGCATTCGGCCGTCCCGGTGGCTTCCCAGTAGGGATCTGGCCCAGGCGATGCCCAGGCCCGGGGCCCCGTTCTTGGTTAACGTAGGCTTTCCCTTGCTTGCGGCAGTTCTTGTAGCGGCTCTGGGTTCTGCCTGGAAACAGGCTGACCTGGGCTCAAACCCAGCTAGGCCACATCCAGTTGTGTAACTTTATATAAGCTCCCTTTGCTCGGAGACTCAGTTTCTGGCCGCAGCTCTCTTAGGAAACTTGGGAAACCCCCTAGGATGACTTGTGTTCCCACACAGTGCCAGGTACCCGGCACGTGCTGGATAACACTTGGCAGCCATAGGCATGACACAAGATGCTTCCCTGGCCCTGCGGCCGTCATGCGGGTCGCAGGCGGCGGAGGCAGCGGGACAGCCCGGGGAACCGGTGCATTTCCCTCCACACCTTGTGAACAAGGCAGGTCCCGACGTCCCCTCCTCGCTTCCTCGTCCCCTGCCCTCTCTCCACCCCCCTTCACCCCGCATCTTCCGGGGGCTCTCCAGCAAGTGGCAGTGGGCAAGGCGGGACTGGAGGAGGGTGCCCCTGGGTGAGGGAGGGGAGGAGAGCAGCTGCAGGGTCAACGTACCCGTGTACACCAGCTCGGCGAATTTCAAGCCCAGGCCTTGTTTGATTTTTCGCACTTCCCGATCCATGGTGAAGGCCTCGATGTCTAAATGAGCGTGGTAAAGGATCGTCCCCGCTGGGGTCTCGTAGATACCTAGCCATTTTTCCAGGCAGGGGGAGAAGAAGAAAAAAGAGAGAAACGCGTGAAACCCAAAGTGTCAGCAAATGACAAAAAGAGAAAAATAATAATGACTCGTCTGACAGGAGACAAGCCAGTCGGACCCATTCACTCCCAGCTTGCCGCAAAATGCATCCGTCATTATATTCATGCTGGGGCCACGACAGTCCACTCTGCAGCTTGTGGAGAAAATGTCTAGATGCCCCCCTTTGAAGAGGCCCTCAGACGTTGGAAAATAACAGGGTTTCAGAGCTGCTCCCCCCTCCTTCCCAACTCGTGCCCACCGGCCCGCAGCTGAAAACCTGTAATTAAACAGAGTCTGGTGGAGCCCAGGGTCCCGATGTCCCTTCCTGCCTTCCACCAGGGAGCCAGGGGAGGGGACGGCTGTGCACACACGTGCCACCTTCAGCCGGCGGCCCCCCTGCAGCTGTGTCTCTGCAGAGAAATCCTGACTGCCTTGGTCACCTGTGCTGACCCCACTGTACAGCCGGGGAAACTGAGCCCTGGAGGAGAAGGGACGTGGCTGAAGTGGAGCTGGGAACCGAATCTAGGCCCCCGAGTCCCTGAGCAGCGCTGTCTGCTGCCCTGTGGACCAGCAGGTGATCGGGGCCAAACCCAAAAGGTCATGGGAAGACGGTCTTGCTAGGTCCCCTCCCCACCATCTCAGGCCCAAACCCTCCATTTGCTAAACAATCTGCTTGAAGTGCATGGTCTCCAAGTGACAAGGGGCGCCTGGCCCTGGCTGAGTGTAGCCCTGAGAGGAAGGTCTTATAAGTAGCACCACCCCAGATTTGGGGGCACTAAGGTTCCAAGAGGCAGGATGGCCCCCGGGCACATGGCCGGGCTCCCTCTTCCCAGCAGTGCAGCCTCGTGAATCAAGTTCAGGTGAGCACCTTGGATAAACCTGCCCCGTGTCTGCTGTCCCGATGGAGGGCTAATAACCGCCCCATCCCCACAAATGCCACCCCCCAAAGTCCGTTTCTTCCCACCACATAACACTAACAGCATTAAAGGGGCAAGTTTTCAGTTATCCTCAAAATTTACCGCCATCGTCTTTCCACAGAAAGGATTTGTACACCCAGGCTCATGGCAGCATTATTCACAAGGGCCAAAAGGTGGAAGCAACCAAAATGCCCATCAACAGATGAGCGGAGAAACAAAGTGAGATAACTACACACAATGAAACGTTCAGCCTTAAAAAGGAAGGACGTTCTGACACACGCTACACCATGGGTGAACCCTGAGGACAGGACACTCCGCGAAATAAACCAGTCACCAAAAGACAAATACCGTGTGGTCCCGCTTACGTGAGGCTCCTAGAAGAGTCCAATTCATAGGAACTAAGCAGGATGCTGGGTGCCAGGGGCTGAGGAGGGGAAATGGGGAGTTAGTGTTTAACGGGGCTTCACTTTGGGAAGATGAAGAAGTTCTGGAGATGGGGGGTGGTGATGGTTACACAGCAACGTGAATGTTGTACTTAAGGCCACTGAACTGTACGTTCAAAACAGCTAAGATGGTAAAGCTTTATGTTTTCTATATCGTACCACAATTTAGAAAAATGCTTTAAAAAACCCCCAAAACCAGAAAGGAGATTGTTTCAACTCTGAAGTCCAAAGGGGACACGGGCAAGACTGTGTCTGATGTGAGTAGCCAGAAACTTTCACCCTAGAGAACTTTTCTAGTCTTTAATCTTTAAGTCTGGGAACCACAGGAATGTCAGGGCCCTTGAGGATCACCTGCGTTCTCCTAACTTAGCTGCAAATGCTGTATTCGAACAGTCTGAGGTGGAAGCTCGGCATATACAATCGAAAATGATGTCCCACTGTGGGGAGCAGAGGCCCCTCTGCAAACCCTGGGCTCCACCAAGCGGTCCTTAAAATGCTAATCTGGCCCAACATACCAGTTGCACAGATGGGAGGACAGAGGCCCGGGGGAGGGACATGACTTGCCCAGGGGGAGTGGAACCTGCGTCTAGGTTTTCCATCTCTGCTCCAGGTTGCCTCTTAGGGCCTTTGCCAAGTGATCCAGCGCTCACCAGGCATGAAAAGGACACCCAGGTCTGAGGTGCTGTGGCCAAGGAAGACCCTGGGCTGTTCCCAAGGCTCCGAGGTGTTCCCTAGTGGAAAAGAGCCTCTTGGCAGGGGCGGGGGGTGAGTCTCTCATCTGCAAACGCCCGATATCCTGGTCTCGGGGGACATGCACATCAAAGAGACCAGGAGCCGATGTGGTTACAGTCTACCTGTCCTGTTTCACTTGTGTGGCCGCAGCTCTTGGGCCACCTCTGCTGTCCTGAATCAGTTGTGGGAGTAAATGCCTCCCCAGTAGGAAAACACCCACATCCCCAAGTTTATGCACCAGGCCCAAGCCCTCGATCCTCTGGGGAGTTCCTCCGGCCCTCACTAGGCCTCGTCGTTACCCTTACAAACATGGTTCAGACAGGCTCCGTCATCCACTTCTGCCAAACGGCTCAGACACAACCCAGAAAGGGCTTAGAAAGGTTGATGGGGTTGGAGTCAGATGGGTGGCCGAGAAAATGATAGCCTGAGGGGGGCGGTGCAGGGACACAAGAGAAACTATGAAAAGAAGACAAGAATTCAGCATAGGACTTGGGGCTGCTCCTTGTGGGGACAGTATGGTGGCACCAACAAGTGGCTCCCAGTGGCCCCAGGTCACTGAGAAAGGCCTGATGGTTCAGCAGTGTGCTTCCAAAGACAGAGATGTGCAGAACTTTTGAAAATATCTGCCTCCCCAAAGATGGCAGAAATGACCTCAATGTGAAAGGAGCAAGTTTTCCATTACCCCATAAACTTTATCACCAAGAGCCACCGAAAGCAAGACAAGAACAAAGCCCTATTTGTCTTCTCATCCTAGTATATACTAAGAACTCAATATAGATTGGACTAGAAATGGGCCTTCTGCTTCCCCCTCATAATTACTTTTGCCACATTTTGTAAAAATTCAGAAACTTTCAAAGCCTTCCTTACGCTGGCAGGCACACACACTCACAACGGCAGGCCAATAGCAGGGGCCCTCCTCATTTTCAGCTCCTGGAGAACCTAGCTGCCCCCTGCTCTCCTGTCTTCATCTGGCCAGCTGTGGGCAGGGTGCAAGGTGGGTTTGTAGGGCCGGAGCTGTAGACCAGAAGTCCCTCGGAGAGTGCTCAGCTCAGCTCTGCTATGTGACCTTGGCCCACCTCATTCCCCTCTGAGGCCCCGGCCACCTGTCCGGAAAAGAAGGTTGTAAGTGTCTGCTGCTTTTCCTTCTAACTTCCACCGAGACCTGCCCGAAGGTGGGCACCCAGACACTGTCCCCCAGTGCGTACTGGTGGTTTTGTCTCTGGAACACTGTAGCCAGCTCGCTAGCACCACTTCCCCGCAGTCCAGAGAGGGAACAGCACCGGTGGTTTGCAGGGCGAGAGGACATCCATACTTTCCATTGAGGAAGAGCTATGCTTGCCCTAGGGACCCCCCGCTACTGCCCCACCTTAGAGGCTCCCCAGAAAAAGAGCAGAGAGTGCCTGGTGGGCAGAGTCACCCATTCTTGAGCCCTTAGAACCAGCCTCACAGCTGTCAACCCTCCAAGGCTGCCGCAGGAAGAGTCATAGGCGAGAAGAAAGGCTGCAGCCGTGAAACACACCAGCACGGTTAATATTCCTGTTCCTTTTCTTAGAAGGTGTTAAAGTTAATTGTGACTGATCAAAAAGCCTGTTTTTTCAGGTTGCTGCTGTGGGGTGTGTGTGTGTGTGTGTGTGTGTGTGTGTGTGTGTGTGTGTGTGTGTGTGTGTGTATCTTAAAGATCTTCCCTCTCCTCTCCACAGGGGTAGGGGGTACAGATGATTTCTGTGTATTTCTTCTGGAAAAAGAAATGATTTTAAGAAAACCAGTGACAGAATCCTGATGCTAAAAGACGATGGATTTGGGGCTTTTGACAGCCGGCATACAAACCACTGCGCAAAAAGAAGGAGGAGATGACAGGTGAGTCTCGGTGTCGCTGCGGAAGAGACAGCAGACATCTTCGGAGTGACACGCACAGCAGACTCAAGTGTCTATTTTCATCTCTCCGTGTTTACAGGAAAAAGACAGAGGTGTCAGCGGTTCTCCGTGGAGCAGCCTCAATCACACCATAATTACTGCCAAGGAGCGGGTGGGGAAGCAGGGCGAGGAGCTGGGGGGTGGCCGAGGTTGGGGGAGAGTGGACCAAGGAGGAAGAGGTGGGGACCGAAACAGCTGTCACCGCTTAAATCCTTCTCGTCTGTTCCTGAGGCTGCCAGGTTAGCCCAGATTGAGCAATTTGGCAGAATTGAGTGGGACCCGCCAACTAGGCTGGGGGGCGGGGGCGGAGCTGGGGGCTAGGGCACCTGGACCAGAGCCTCTGATCCTTTGGGAAAGCAGTATCCAGAGGGAGGGATTTGGAAAGGCCAGGGGAAGGGAGCTTGGCTGGAGCCCAAGGGCTCCCCTCTTAGGTACCAGGGCCAAGGATAGAGGCGGTTGCCATGGTGAGGGGGAGGCAAGTCCCGGTGGGGCTCTAGCCATCCTCTATGCTCCTGGAACCCCACAGGCCCCATCCTGGGAATCAGGGTAGGCCTCTGAGTCCGGCCATTCCAGGCTTCTGGGAATGCAAACACCTTTGCTTCACAGGTCTCCCTCCACTCTGGAACATTCCATCTGAGTGGAGCCTCTGGGAGGCCTGGACAGGTGGACAGGAAGGAACACTTGTTCCTTCTTAGCCAGAAAGTGGAGGAGTAAGGAGGAAGTGAGGGAGGACGGGAGAGTGGGAGAGAGATGGGAAGGGTGGAGGAAAGGGGGGAGTGGAGGGGAGAACAGAAAGCAGGCAGCGAGGAGGGGGTGGAGGGGGTCGGCAGGCGGGGGTGAGCCCCACACGGCAGGGCCGGGAGGAGAGGAACCAGCCGGAGAGAAGGCGAGGGAAGGACCGGTGCTGCCTCCTTCCCTGCTTCCCTCCTGCCTTCCTTGCCCCCCTTCTCCTCCCCACTGATTACATTTACTTCACTTAACTAGCCCCCCTCCAGAGTTAAAAAGATAATGTGATAATGACGATGTGAACAGCCACAATACAGCGAAAGCTACTCCATCTGCAGCTTCCCCAGCCCCCGGCCCGCTGACCCCATGGCCCCGAGTGCTGCCGACCCGGCCACCCCAGACCCAGGGCACTAGCACTGCCCAACTTCCTACCCATCCACCGCCACCCACTCCCACCCCCAAAACCCCAAGCCCTTAACGAATTTCAATTGCGAGATTTGTAAAATCAATACAAATGACGTTTTCCCCTTGTATACCAAGGTACAAACAATAGCATTTTCCTGCTGTGCCCTCAATATAATTGACAATTAACAGCTTCTCCCGTGACCGTGACCAGTAGACCTGTGGGTGAATCCACTTCGTCCTCATTTATTGCCCCTACCCCCTGCCTTTCTTTCTCACAGTGAATTATTGGGAGTGGAGAAATAAAAAACAAGACCTCCCCCTAAAATTATGAAGCAACTTTCTTTTCTCAACCCCCAACCCAAGTCAGAAAATAGGCAAGTTAGAACTTCCAGAGGGAGATGGTGAGATCACCTAGTGCACCCATCTTTGTTGGTGAGAGTCGTAGAGAGGGAAAGCAACTTGCCTAAGGTCACACAGCAAGTTCTTGGGACTTAGAACCCTGGTTGTCTTCCCCAAAGACTGTACCACGCTCAGGCTAAATTCTATGCTTTTAGGGACAGGCCCCCACAGGTACACACACAGTACCTGGGTAGAGTGAGGGCTGTGCTCCAGGAATCTTTTCCTCAGGTGGGTGGTCAGAAGCCAAGGGAGCTGGAACCGAGTGCTAATCTCATGACTCCCACCTTCAGTGGTGATGACGCCCCCAGTTCTGGGGAAAAGGTAGGAAGTCTACCATCCAGGCACACCTCATGCTATGGGTCAACAGGTCTCTGATCTGCACCACAACCCATTTCACAGATGAAGAAGTTGAGGCTCAGAGAGGCTATGTTGCTTTCCCAACGGTGATGGAGCCAAGATGGGGAGTCAAGGGTGGTAAACAGGGCCTGGCCCCTGACACCAGCCCTTCAATGTGCCTTCCCAAGGTCTCCAGGGGGTCGGTCAGCCTCAGACCCAACCCACCACCCAGGTGGCCACTTGGGGCTCCTCCTACCTTCTCTACCACTCCTGCTGGAAGGCTCCCACTCCACTCTGTTCCACGTTCTACCAGTTGAAGCCTATTCTCCTGCCACCTCTTTCAGGATGTCTTCCCAGATCAGCCCAGTTCGCGCCTTTATGACTACCTCCTTCCGTTCAAGTTCACTTGCGTGCCATTTCACAGAGTGACCTCAGGCCAGCCCTTATCTTTCCATTGTCAGCAGCACTGATCTACATCCACAATCAATTAGTGATGCCTGCCTTGGGCGTGGGAGGGACGTGACAATAGGCGCAGAGTGGACATCTCTGAGCCACTCGGAAGGTACCCAGAGGGCACAGGCTGCCTTTGCCATTTCAGCATCCCTGTGGGGCTGCTGCCATTTATGAAGTTCCTCTCCTGGGCCGCTTCCTGCTATTACACATGGGCTGGAACCCGGATCTAGCAGAGTTCAAGCTCTCAGCCCTCCACTCCATGCCTCTCTGTGTCTGGATATCAGTCCTGGTCCTGGTGCCTGTGACTTTGAGCCTTGGTTTCCCTGCCTGTAAAATGAGGGTGCTGGTCTCTGGTTCCCCAAGGTCCCTCCAGGGTCTGCCTTGTATAGTTTGCATAGTGCTGGCTCCCAAGGGCAGACTGAGACAGAGCAACATTTAATCAGATGTTAATATAGGTAAGATACAAAGGGAAGTGAGGATAAAAGGGAGCAGCTAATTAGTGATATTGTTCTCCACAAGGCCTTCCCCAGAGTTTCAATTAACTTGTTTCTCACAGAGTATATGTGTGTCCAAGAGGAAAAAAGACAGGAAAGAGGGAAAGCCACTTTCCTTCCTTCCTCCTCTTCTGAGATAAATTCAAACAGGTCAGAGTCAGAATGATCCAGCTCCCATCCCCATGCCTACCGCATTACATCTGGGGAAACTGAGGCCCAGAGATAACAAGTCCAAGGTCATCTAGCAAGACACAGCAAACCTGGCATGAAAGCCCCAGCATCCTGCCTCCCGACCAGTGCCCTTTCTAACCGCTGAAATCCAGCCATCGGCTCTCTTTGGATTTTAGAATCTTAGTAAAAACACCCTGAAAGACAAAGGGCCATGGCTATACCCTGGCCTGGTTTAAACACCTGCCCACACAAGAGGCTTCAACCCCACCCCCGGTGCTTAAAGACTCGAGTGCCCAACCCAGGGACTCTGACTGCTGAAAGCTTGCCCCTGCATCTTGAAGTCCGGAAGCACGCAGTGTTGCTTTACCACTGGGGAACAGGAGATCCCCTCATATGGATGGGGGGAGGGTGTGGTCCAGACAACACGATGAGTGACCTATAGGGACCCATGGGGCTCTGCTTACTAAGAGGAGACAGAGCCCCTGCTTGGGGACCAGCCTATCCTCCCTCCAGGCCCAGCCAGAGGTGGATATGGGCCGGGCAGCTTAGCCAAGGTGGCAGCCACTCAGCACCAAGGCAGAGCCCCGCCCCCATGCCCTGCCAGACCCTTGAACAGGCCCTCAGGCCCTGGCTGGCTCACAGCGCCCACCCCTGGTGGGATTCCCACCCCACCAGACCAGCTGGCCTCGTCAACAGCCTTAATGACCACGAAATCAGCCCTGCATGGTCTGCCTCTAGGCCTGGCCGACCCGCCCCAGGGCCACAGGGGAGCACGACCTCCAGGCCTGGCCCCCGTCTCCTCTCTCCTCTGAGCCTCTCCCTGCTCCTGGGACAGCTCCAGCTCTTCTCGTGATGCCTTCAGACATCAGTGGCCAAGGGCCCCTCATTCCCACTTCCCAGGAGGGAAACAGTCTGGCGGGGTGAAAGGACTTGCCCAAAGTCAGCCTGGGAGGAGCAACACCCACATGTGACTGGGGTGTCAGGGGCCGCTGGGAGCCGAGGCCTGCGCCTGAGGCTGGTGAGCGACTTACCCCGGGACTTCATGCCGATGAAGCGGTTCTCCACGATGTCGATGCGGCCCACACCATGCTTGCCCCTGTGGGGAGAACCGGCCACTCAGGGTCACAGGCAGGGCGTCAGGCACCATCTCGGGATCCAAGACTCAGAGGACATGTGAGCCAGGCCCCCTGGTCTAACCACCCATTGGACAGATGGGGAAACTGAGGCCCAAGGAGGGAAGGGCTACCCTAGGACACACAGCAAGTTCAACGTGCAACTTCCTTTATCTCTGTCCTGGGCCTCACGTGGCACCCAGCCCTATCCACTGCTCATCTTTCCTTCTACCCTGGTCTCAGATGCAGTAGAGAGCTTGGAAGTTCTGGACCGTCCCTAGGGGGCAGTAGACCCCTGGGGTTGTTACCTTCCAAGGCTGAGGGCCACCAGGATTCTCCCACGGAACCAGAGGACCCCATGGCTATGGGGCTGTGCCGAGGCTGACTGCAGGACACTGGCCTGTCCTCCCTGGCCCCTCAGCCTCAGGCTGGGACCATCAGCCCCCCCACAGTGGTCTGGGCTGGTGCTTGCCCAACATGGTGGCTTCCCAGGAGGCCGGGCAGGGCTGCGGGCACTCACGCGACTTCATTCAGGTACAGGAAGAGCTCCAAGGCCGTGCTGTGGGTGGTGCCGTCCCTGACGTTGGTCACCTTCACAGGGACCCCTAGGGCAGGAGGAGAGGGCAGTGGGCCCGTGGCTGGAGCTCAGCGGACGAGCCTGTGCCTGCTACCCCGCCCCTTCCCTCCACCCGAAACGCCTTAAATGGATGTGACAGATATGGACTCCAAATGACTCCTTGAAAAGCCCTGTGCAGGTTGAGGCCTGCTGGGGAGAGAGAAGGGGAGAGAAAGCCCCCCAGAATGAAAGGGAAAATGCAATAAAAACCTCTCCCCCACCCTTCCCATTCTCTTTGCTCCTTTTGCATTTAGGGGCTGTGAAATTGGAACCAGGCCCTGAACTAATTGAATTTCACGCTCCACCATTGTCTTATGAGGCAGTAACCCGGAGTACCTTCTGTCCCACCAGTTACGGGGCGGTGGGGGGGAGCGCCTGGCTGAGGTGCGGCTGAGCTCACACACACACACACACACACACACACACACACACACACACACACATGCACACAAACACGCGCGCGCGCGCACACACACACACACACACAGCCCCGGCCACGTCTGTCAGGCGGACCCCCAAGCCCCAACCCTGTACCCCAGACCCGCACACAGCCATCTGATTGATGGGGGTGAAATGATGCCCGCGCCAGCAGGCAAGGTGCTGGAGGCGTCTGCATTCTGAGAAGTTGGGTCTGGGGTGGCAGGAGGGCAGGAGGGAGGCAGCCGCTCGGGGAGGGAAGGGCCAAGTCAGGGGAGGTGGCTGGAGGGGGGCAGTGTGTGGGTTCGGGGTTGACTTTGAATAGCAAGGGGCACTTTCTCGAGCGGTGTGAAATGAGCAATAAATGTATTAGAGGACTAACAAGAGAGCTGTAACAGTGACAAAGAAAAGCTGTTCAAAGTTGGCGGCTAATCCCCCACCCATCTGCCCAGCTCATTACCATGTAGCCGGCCATCGGGTGCCAATCAGGCCTCAATAGTGGCTTTCGAGTCTTTATTAGCCAGGCGCCGCTTGGAGGGGCTTCGCTCAGGGGCTGTCAGCCTCACCATTCTTAACCCCCATTTCCAGGGGTTTTATAACTTGGTTGTAAATTGCTATTAAATGTAAGTCTGCCCGATAATGAACCTTAAGCCCCTCTCGCCACCCCCCGCCTCTCCCCTCTCCCTTTCTCTCCCTCCGGGTCCTATTATGGCCCTCGCGGGGCCTTGGATGGGGCCTGCCCCAGAGAGGAGCGGACATTGTTGGTGCTGCTGCCGGAGAAAGCCTCTTAGCCTTTAAAATAGTTAATAATTAGATTAAAACTTCAAATAAATTAACTAGAGAGTGAATGGGGAGTAGCCGAGGAGGGTTCCTCCCGTCTACTTTTTTCTTTTTTTTCCAGACAGTCCCCAGATCATTAAAATGGATCACGTTTCTTCTCGGGCTCAGCCCTCGGAGCTGCCCTATTCCTGGAGGAAAGGGGGTTAGAGCCTGTGTTCAGGACCCCTATGCTGCCTCCTGCCCACCCTCACCACCCTCCCAGTTTTCCGGGGGACCTGGGGTGGGGCGGGCTGCCTGGGTTCATCTCACCGTCTTCTCAGAGATGATGCCCAAAGAGGCCCCACGCCAGCACAGCCCTGGGGCAGAGAGAGTGGGCCTAAGATGGACTTAGTGCTCCAGCTACCTTTAGGGGCCTTAGACTAAGGGCCTTTTGGTCCCCAGGGGGCATGAAATTCAAGGGTTTGAACTGATAGCGGCGGGGCGGGGTGCAGGGGGAGCGATGAAAATGCCCATTGACTTGGTCGGGCTCTTGGGAAAGGCCGGGAGGAGGCCGTTTACTAAAGTACCAACAGGCTTTTTTCCCAGCGCCTCACTCCATACCGCGTGCTCGGCACCTGCGAGCATCCTTTCTGTGGCCCATTTTACAGGCGAGTGAGCCTGAGGCCCAGAAAGGTGACGCTGGTTGTCAAGGTCACACTGGCAGGTGAGAGCAGGGGATCTATCCGGGGGCCCCTGTGTGCCCCTCCCCATCCTCCGTCTCCGAGGTGCCTTGGGAAAGGCCTCTCTGCAGAGCCCCCTCCCTCTGCTCCCTCCCTGCAGCTGCCTTGTGCACAGAAGGGCCAGCCTCCCTGCCTGGGCTTGGGATGCCCTCACGCCCCCTCTTGGTTCCTCCGTCTCTGCCTCTCCGATTTCTGCAGCCTCCTGGAAAAGTCCTCTCCTTGGACACTCTGAGCCCTCACCTTGAACCTGGTCCTGCTCCTTCCATTACCCAGCATGCCTTTCTTTCCCTCCATCTTTCAGGGCAAGGGGGGTGTCCCTGGTGCCAGGCTCAAGGCTGGGCACTCAGTTCAGGCCAGCAAACACTTCTTGATGGTAGCAGACAAGATGAGGAGATCAGGACACAAGCAAGAGTGGCAGCAGCTTTGAACCCAGGATGGGGGGTAGGGAGACGCATCAAGCAGCTAACTCAGGACTAGCTATGGGGTCAGGGGGGCCCCCGAGGCTGGCTCTGTAAGACTCATAACCGGCTGAGCACCTCTGTGGTGCAGGGCCCTGCGCTGGATACACCTCGTCCAGATCTTGTTCTATACCATGAAAACACGAGGCAGTGGATACTCTTTTATCCCCAGTTTACAGATGAGGAAACTGAGGCCAGGAAAGTGGAGTGACTTCCCCAGAGGGCCAAAGCAGTCGGCAAATGGTTGTTCAGGGGCTAGAACGCTCCCTCCAGACCTGGTGCCCACGAACTGATGGACACCAGCAGGGGGTGCTTCTTCCCAAGCCTGGAGGCTTCCACAGATCACGCCATCCGGGGAGGGGGCAGCGGGGAACATTTGAAGCCCCAGCCTGGACCCAGGCTTCCAGGAACACAGGAGGGATGCAGAGGACTCGTGCCCAGGCTCCCGGGCAAAGAGGGGAAAAGAGCCAGGGCCCCAAGAGTCCACGCCTTGGAGTCCCGACAGGCGGGCACCTACCTTTCTTGAACTCGATCTCAAGGATGTCTGGGCTGTTGGGGGCTTTGGCCGGGTCCTGGGTCTTTGTGTAGAGGCCTGGAGGCGCTTGGTTCTGACAAAAGACAGAAAGAGGTTGGAGGGCGGTGTGCCAGAGCCAAACTGTGCCATGCCGGCCCCTGGACACCCTGCCTGCAGCCTCCTGCGCCCCTCTCCAGAGCCAGGGCGCTGCTGGCACCCGCCATCGGCTGGCCAGTCCGGCAGGCCTCCCAGCCCCCCACCCGGAGCCAGCCTCACTTGCCAGGGGCCTGGGAAACAAAGGGCTCAAGAAATCAGACAATTTTTCCCCTCAACTTGATCTCATCTTTTTCTTTGACGCCCCCGCAGCTGGAGGTAGAATATAGCAGGAGGAGCCAGTCAGGCAGGAAAAGCGTGACTTTGGGGGAGCGAGGCGCTAGGCGGGCTTCCCGGGAGCGGCTCAGGCGCACACGCTCTCCCCGGCACCGGGAATTGGGGTTTATTCTGCAGTGACCGCAAAGCTAATGACTGCGCGTGACCCCAGCAGGTGCTCTGGCGAGCAGAGCCGTCCCCGGGGTCCCCGAGGTTAATACTCACAGGGAGAAAAGAGAAGAGCAAAGCAAAAACCCATTTGAAAACACATCAACCTTTATGTATATTTTTTTCTTGGGCGTGTTGGAAAATGGGCCTCTCCCTCGTCTTGATGCAGCAGTGGAGGGGCCGCTGGCTGCCTGGAACTCTCCAAGTCCCTCCTGCCTCCCACTCCCGAGGTCCTGACCGGCCCCCCACCCCCACCCCCGCCCCCAGGCTGTGGCTTGGACACTTGCCACGGTGGGGGCCGGGGCCCTTTGGGTCTGACTGCTCAAGTCCGGCCCAGCACTGTTATCCACCTGCGGACATCCTGGGAAGTGCAGTCCCTTAAATCTTGCCTTTCGAAACCCTGCAAACATTCCCATGCCACTTTGCAACTGCAGCTTGTTCTCTGCAGCCCCATTTGGTAAGAAGGTCAAGTACTGTTACCCCACCTATGGAGGAAGAACTAGAGGCGGAGGGGGACTGTAGGTGCAACCCTGTATGCTGTGTGGAGGTGGGGGCCACATGGCCCAGGGCAGGAAGCCCACGAGGCCCTCAACAATGATGTGTTGGATTTCAGAGTGGTGGAAAATATCCCCAAAGCCAGGAGTCGAGACCTCAGGCTATGGGGTCTTGGGCAAGTTGCTTCACCAGTTCGAGCCTTGGTTTTCTCATCTGTAAAATGGGGGGAAATGATACCTGCCTTTGACTGCCTTACAATTTAAATGTATAGACAATTTTTATATTTTTTTACTGGACATGAAAATCACCCAAGAAGATGCCAGAGAGGGCCTGGTGCAAGCTGTAACCTGCCCTGCAGGCGACAGGACTGATGGAACAGCCTCCTGGTGGTGCCACCCTCCGAGAAGAGCTGTTTCAGGAGAGGTGGGGCCCCCAGGAGTTCCTCGGATCCCTCATCTGCGGTCACTTTGCTTGCTGGTTCTATGTCAGGGTGTGACCAACCATCCCGGTTCCCATACCCTGAGAAACCCCCTAGTCCTGGGCGAACAGGGACAGGTGATCCTTCTAGCTTTACTTCTGAGCTCAGATGGGGCTGGTGATGAAGCCCTCACACCTCCAAAGGGCTGTGTGGCTTGAGGCCAGCTGCATCCCTTCATCTGTTTCCATTTGTGGGGCAGGAACAAGAACCCAGAACGGACCTCCAAGACAGACCCAAGGAGGAGGAGGGTCCTTAAGGACCTCCAGCCTGATGCCTCCATGGACCAGTTGGAAAACTAAAGCCAAAGAAGCCGCTTGTCCAAATCATACCACCCCACCCCATCGGCATGGGACTCAGCCCCGAGGACCCTAGAATCCCTATCCTGTGCTCTTTCCATCACCCCATGCTGTTTCCCAGCCGCTCTGCCAAGAAACAGCACCAGGGATGTGGCCAGAGACAGCTCGGGCATCAGGCTGGTTTCAGAGAAATGCCCGGCTCCCCAGGCCCTACTGGGTCCTGCCGACCTCCACATTCGTTGGGAACAGACAGGCCCGAGGGCCATCCTTGGCCATAAGGCAAAGCGAAACAGGGCTTGGGACCTCCGGGTGACCAACAGGACTCCAGAGCTCCTTTCCCACTTGCCCGGGGCTCCTCACCGGCTGTCCAGCCCAGCCTGAACTCAAAGCAGGTACCAGCGCTGAGAGCCCGGGCGCCTCCACCTGAGGCCGCCTCCCTCCCACCTCCACCTGTTCTGCGCCTGCCGGCCCATCAGTTCCCAAACACTTAACGGAGCCACAAACAGGATGAGAATGTCTGCATTGGAAGGAGAGAGGAGGTGGGAAGCCCTCGAGGGACCAGCATCCCAGCTCTCTGCAGTGGGAAGTAGGAGGCTTCTGACACCCCGACAGCACCGATTAAATAAAATAACTAAATAGAAATAAAGAGACATTTGCTTTGCATTCCAAGGTGGCTCACGCCTGCCTCCTTTTTACTCTCCCTCCTAAAAGCCCAGTTCAAATGACAAATAGTTTGTTGCTGAGTATCAATAACATCTATTTATCCATCCCAGCGGGAGGGCTCACTTCCAATGTCATCTTGGGGGGGTGTGTTGGGGGAGGGAAGAGAGTGAAGAAAAAAAAGAGAGCGAGAGAGAGTGGGAGGGGGGATGGGGAGAGGGCGAAAGAAAGCATGAAACAGGGCCGAGAAGGAGAAATTGAAAGCAAATGGCCCATGAACTAAACCATGATGTACAGGCATGATCGATGCTGCAAATGGTTTATTCATCCATCAGATATGGCGGCCGGCACCTGAATGCGCTCTTTCACTGTAGGCTGCATGAAGTTAAGGCAAGTAAATTTCTATCCTTCTTCGCATTAGCTGCCTCATTGCCCTTCAATCAGCCCTCATGGAGGCAGAAAATGGCTCCGCCATCTGCCTTCAAACCCTCCCCTCAGCAGGTCTCGGGCCTTTTCTGGAGAGGGGGAGGGGGCACCGGTTCCCTGAAGCTCTGTCTCCCCAGCACCTTCCAAGGGGCCCGGGGCTGCCCGGGGTACAGCGTTCCACCACCGTGGAGAGTAGTGCCCCCGGGCCCCTAGCGGCTTCCCCCTCATCCCTGGGATCTGTTGGTGGCAATGGGAGGACAGCAGGCTCCCCCGGCCCGCACCCTGCAGCGGAGCTGCCTGGGAAAGCAGGGCCACAGTGGCCAGACCCTGGGTCCCTCTGCCCGGCCCTACACTTCTCAGCGGGAATGTTTTCTCCCCCTCGACTCACACGCATCCCAGCCTTTCCTGCCTGATGAGAGGGGTCCTGAGGGAACCTTGGCTCCTTCCTCCCCAAATAATCTTAGCCGGCTTGAGGAGGGAGGGCAGGACCCCTGGCTCCATGATTGAGGCCTTGCCCTGTGCTAGGAACAGGCCAAGTGCTTTCGATGCCCCAGGAGAGAGGTGTTGTGATTTACCAGTGTTTGCATAAAGAGTCAGAGGTTCAGAGAGGTTGGGTAACTTGCCCAAGGTTGCACAGCAATAGAAGCAGAGTCAGGATTCAGACCCAGGTTTCAGATCTCTGGGAGCCAAGCACTAACTTTCCCACCTTGACTGGGTGGTAGAATCCTGAAAAATGCACTCTTTATCACTTACTTACCCATCCACTACCCTCATTTCTAATGAGGGGAGGGACCTGCACTGCCCGGCACTGCCTGAGAGGCGATTTCCCCTCTGGCCTTGGCTCTGCTCCCCCAGTCCTGAGGTGAGAGCACCACAGGCTGCTACAGAAGCGGTAGGATGGTTGCCCAGTGGGCCTGGAGCCTGGGGGACACCCACCTGCGAGCAGGCTGCCTGCCGCGCTCAGCCCCCTCCGCCCCCCTCCCCCCACGGCACTGGCTGACTGCCTAATTAGGGGTGGCTGGACTGAGTGCCCTGGGGTTGGCAGAGCATGAACTGGAAGAGCCCGGGGCCAGCAGGCAGCCCCCAGGGGACGAAGGCGCAGGCTCTCCTGAGTGACGCGGCTGTGCTGAGCTGGGTGCGGAAGGGAGGTGCGGGTCGCTGGGGAACCACAGAGGCCGGAGGGCCACTCCTGCGATGTGGCGACACGGCCACCAGGCCTGCTCCCTTGCTGAGCAGCTGGTGCCCGGGGGCAAGTCACTTCCCTGGGCCTCAAGTTTCCTCAGCCACGAAACCAGGAGGCTCAGAGGCAGCAGTGGAGGAAAGTGAGCCAGAAAAATGCGAATGCCAGGCCGGGCTCCAGAAACGGTCACTGGTACGCGTTATATTATTGCCAACTCCGACCAAGAGGCCTGGTGCCTGTGGGGAGCCACCCGGGGCCAGGCAGGGCTCCAGCTCACCCCACCTCCCCCAAAGCACCCAGCCTCCTCCACTCCAGCTGGTCTTCCCGGACCCCCCAGGCCCGGCCTCCCAGCACACTTCTCCCCTAACATCAGACGAGCACCCCACCCCCAAAGCAGCCGCCCGCCGGGCGGGGTGGGGGGGGTGGGGGGTGGTGGTGGGGGTGTAGGGGGGCTGAGCCGGGCAATGGAGACACAGTCCTTCAGGGACAAAGAGACTTTTCTCTTCCCAGGGTAGATCTCCTCCATCTCCCACGGCGGGCGGGGGGGGGGGGGGGGGGGGGGGATACAAAGGAAAACTCCCCAGGGAGAGAAATCCTAAACTTCAAACACGCTGAGGCCCAGCCTGGGAGGCTGGGGACAGGGGCATCAGGGCGGCCTGACGCAGGCGGGCACAGGCCCAGACGAATGGGTCCTGAGGCTCTGATCTGTGCCACCTCCCCCGATGGCAGCAGCGGCCTGAGAGGGCACAGGCTGGGCCCTCCCACAAGTGTCTCATCTGCCTAATTGCTTCTTTATTGTCTCACAGCCACACTCTGGTTCCACGCTGCCCTGAAATATTTCCTTCTCCTCTTCATCCCAACAGCAATTAGAAAAAGAGCACCAGAGAAGGGGGCGGATCTCAAAACGCAGTGCGGAGTGGCCAGGCGGCGGGGCGCCCGGTGGGGAGGGTCGGGGAACACAGGCTGGACTCGGCCCCGGCCCCATGCCCGGCCCCCCGTGAAATTTCAAATTAGGCTACAAACACACCAGACAGTGTCGGCACGGAGCAGCCACCGCTAGACAGCCGGCTTGGGGAAATGGGGAATTACCTTGGGGTTCTCCAGGATTCCAGCCTCGTAGCTGTAGGGGAGAAGAAAGATGGGGGTCAGTGGAGGGGGGCAGAGGGACACAGCCTTGACACCCCTACCCCCAACGTAAGTCCGGTCTGTCCCTTTATCTCTGCCGAAGCAAATGCTGCCAAGCCCGCCTGGAACTTTCTGGACCCACCGCAGGTGGCCGTGGGAGCTGCAGGCTACAAGCAAGGGCCTGGGACACTTCCCTCAGTCTTCAGGGGGCCTTCTCAGAGGGCTGTTCCCTCTGCTTTCGACGCCCTTCCCGGAGCCCCGGCCGGTCCCTCCTCATCCTTAAGGTTCTAACCTCAAATGCCATTTGCTCAGAGAAGCCCTCCCTGACACCCCAGCCAAGGCCAGGTGCCCTCTCAGCAGAACTGCAGCGAGAGCTGGGAATGACGTGGCCTGTCCTCCTCGAGGCCCCCGGGCTCCGTAAGGGCAGGGACCACGTGTCGTGTGGGCCACCACTACATCCCGGCCCGACGCAGACAGCGGAGCAGTGGACAGGTGGGCGACGCCTCACCTGATGTGCATCAGATTCTCGTCCATGCTCCACGGGTTCTTGGGGGTGACTGGGACGGGAATTCCATGTCGCTGCAGGTAAGAGGCAACACCGCATTGGCGTGAGGCAGCTTGAAGTAGACACAAGGGTCAGGCCCAGCTGCCTTGGTTTTCTTTCAAGGTCAGAGACATCCCCAACCTCTGGCTCCCATGCAGGCAAGGCCCTGGACGCACCCCTGGTTTCCTTCCCCTCCCCCAGGCTGCTCAGGGAGGGAGTGAGGGCCCATTTCCAGACATGCCCAGGCAGAAACTATAAGACCCTGTGTCTGAGATGCTGTGGAGTGGGTGCTGGCCTTGGAGGTTTCTTCCAGAAGATTCTGAGTCTATACTTCAAGTGCCCCCCGAAGCACTTAAGAGTGTGCCAGGCAGTGTGCCGAGGGTCTCCCAGCACCACCGGCTGACCCCCACTGTGGCCCTATGAGCCGGGAGCTGGAATGGACCCACCTTCCAATGTGGATCTCAGCCAAGGCGCCCATGAGAGCTGCTCGCTCAGGACACTTGTTTACGGGGCCTGGCCGGGCGCTTCCCGGGGCCACTTCTCCCCACTGCCCAGCAGTCACCACACACATCACTCTGCAGCCCTGAGAAGGAAGAGCCCCCATCCTCCCTGTTGGTTCTGATTATGTTTTGCTTCCCAAATGATCCATGCCTTGGTCCAAGGAGAAAAGTTATCCCTCCGGAGACCCTGGGCCTGAAAGGCTGTTGGTGACACCTGGAAGGTCTTTTGGATTAAAGATGCGGCTGGCTTCCTGAGCTGCTCCGTGCTGCCCTGGCTGACACCTGGTTGGATCCAGCACGCGCATTCCATCCTGCCTTCCTCTCTTGGGCTTACCTGGCACAAAAGCTGAGTGGCCCAGCCGGGCCCCCTTTAAGTCAGCGAGATCGTCCGCTCCGCCTCCCAGGCCCCCTTTCAGCACCTCGCCCCCTGGGTGGGTCCCCCAAGCTGGCCAGCCCAGGCAGGGTCCCACAGCCTCCACCAGCATCGCCCCGTCTCTCTTAACGGGGCTCCGCCCAGGCTCAGCTCATACCCACGACTAAGATTCTAGAGGCTTCCTCCAGGGAGCCACTGTTTCCTTCAACAGAACCTTAAAATTTCAAAACAAATTAGCTTATCCCCTCTTGATTTTTGTCAAGCTTTACCCAGAGGCTCCTTTTAAAAGAAACAGCCCACACCCACTCTAAAATTTGCGTACTCGTCAATGTAAACCAGATGGGCAAACGGAACACCTCACTTAGAGGCTCGTCAATGTCAGAGGGCTCCTTGTGCCCCACGAAGCTGCCCAGAGTCAAATCCACACGCTTGCCCTGTGCCGTCTCCAGATAGAGCGGCCAGGTGTGGGGACCAGGACCCTGTGCCAGATGGGCTGAAATCCCCTCAGAGAGGACTCCCCGGGCTGGGGGCTGAGAAAACCAGCAGGCGGGTTCCCTGGAGCCTTTCTTCTGAGGGGTGGTTTGGAAACACTCTTGCCTTTCCTCTTTCCCACTGGGGCTCCATCCGAGCGAACAGGAGGTAAGGGGCGGAGGAGGGAGGAACGGGATGGGCAGCCCTTCCTTAGCAGTGAGATATATACAAATGCCAGACATAGTCCCTCAACCAAAGAGATCTGTTTCCCCTCCCCTCTCCATCCTGAGCTCCCCGCCAACACACACACACTGAAAATTCTGGATGCAATTGAGAACAGAAAACAAAACCATCTTCAGCATGTACACAGGAGACTGCCCTGCTTTCCAGCCCCCGACCTTGCACACTGGCTCTAAAAGAATTATGGTGACAGTGATAAGGATGGGGTGATTCTGAGTGTTTTTCCCTTGGACGATGGATTTGCGGGGAGGTGGAGAGTGTTGCTAATGCATGTTTTCGATGAGTCTCCTAACAGCACCTTGTGGCCTTGGCGACTTAGGAATCTTGAAAGCAGGGCTTTTCAAAGCCCCATTGATTTTCGTCTCAGCTGAAGCAGATGCCTGGCTCTGAATTTTGGACAGAGTCTGCTTGCTGCTCTGTCATTCTGGTCACTCCCCGGGTGCAGGGACACTGCCTCCGTCCTGGAATGTGGTCAGATTGCCGAGAGCTCAATTCTGATCCCAGCCTCCCAGGAAGGGTCGGTGGCCAGAGACGCAGACTCATCTCTCCGGGGCAAACTTTCCTGTTTAAAAGGTCATTTGAGACAGTAGCTGAGCCAAGGGGCTTCTCCCCAAAATCTGGGAAGGAGGGACAACAATACTGCTGAAATTCATCTTTTCTGGAAGAACCAGGGGCCGCTTTTGTTTGGGAGCTACGGAAACGAAGGGCAGCGTATGGGTCAGGCCTCTCTTAAACCACAACTGCAGGCCTAAGAATGTAGATGGGCGGGGGTCTCAATTCACTGCTCTTAAAGATAAAACGTGCTTCGTGTTCTGTATCATCAAGGAGACCAAGGAGGGGAAAAAAGCCTGTAACCTTGTTCTCTTAATAGCTCTGCTATTTGAAAATTTGTTTGGCAACATATGGGCTTGCTCTTGTAAACTCCCCTTTTAATAATAAAACAACAGATGGTAGAGGAGATCTTTCCTCCGAGCTCTCCAGGTCTTAATGGGATGCTGGCGGTAGGGGCAGGGCTGCGTCCCCGCCGCGTCCCCTACCACGCGGCCCCTTGGCCGCGGCAGGAGCTCACAGCCAGCCCTGGTGACTGCTGTTTAAAACCCCGAGCAATTTTCTGGTGTGTGCACAGGGTTGCTTTCCCCTGTCTGACTGATTGAGGCTGTTTGTCAAGGGCTGCCATCGAGTCGCTAAAAAGAAAGGTGCCCTGGGGAGTGGCTACGGATCTTGATGCAAAACTTCTAATATGTTTTACTGCAACTTGGACTTCAAAAGGGCTGGTGCGACAAAAGTCTTTGTCTGCCTCTGCCCCTCGGAGCGCCTACCTGTCCCTGGGAAAGCACTGGGGACAATTAGGTAACGGAGGGGCACACAACAGCCGGGCCCACCCCCCCCATCCGCCCATCCCCTGAGTGACACACACCACAGAGGTGGCAGTTGGAACAGGAAGCAGGGGGGGCCCGTCGCCCTCCTGCTCGGCGGACTGGGGGCTCCCTTGGGAGATGCCCCTGGCAGTGACCACACCTCAGCGGAGCCGGCCCAGGGAACAGGTGTAACGGGGCGGAGGGTAGCAGCCAGGGCAGAGGTTCAGTCTCCAGGCGTGGGTATCAGTGCCAGCCCCGTGCCTCTGGCCCAGACAACACCCTTGGAGGGCTGTGCCTGGAGGGCACTGGGCCAGGGCCGGGGTGATGGTGGGGTCTGGCCATACCTTCGCGTACTCCATCAGATCGTTGCGGCCCTGGAACCGGTTGTAGAACTCGGGCATCCTCCAAGGAGCGATGACCTGGACATGGGGCGAGGAGTCAGGCCCGGGCAGCCTCTCCTGGCTTTAAGCTGCAGAGCTGGCCGCTCTGGTAAGGGGCCTGAGGCTCCACCGGGCACCTGGGTGGGGGCTCTATGTACCCCACGGGGTGTGGGCAGGGGGGCCCCGCTGGGCAGGGGAATTACACGGCCTGCCGTCCTAGAGGGTGGCTTTGGAGAGGCCTGAGCTCTGTGGCAGAATGGCCGTGCGTCCCCAGGCGGGTCCCTGCCCCTCTGGGCTTCAGTTTCTCCAACTGAGACTTGAGGGTTTGAACTAGATAGGCCTCAAGTTTCCTGATGGCACCCCTGTCCAGAGGGCCAGGAGCCCGCACCCCTGGTGACTAAGAAGGGGTTCACGTTGCTGCAGCTGTACCGCCTGGCCCTGCTGCGGGGCAGCGAGGCCCATGAGACCTGCAACGTCCCCTGGCCCACCCCTCTTACTCCCCTCCCTTCCCCCTCCCCCAGGGCTGCTCTGGCTGGGGAAAGGAGGGGAGCTGGACCGAATTCATCCCACCAGCCTGGGGGGTCGGGGACAAGTCCCCAACAAAAGCTCCCACTCAGCCGTGGAGCCAGCCAGGCCCCTGCCTCTGCCAACAGCAGCCTAATTGGGGTGGAGGTGTCATCTAGACGGAGAAGCCGGTGTGATTTCCGGGCTGGGAAGCTGATGAGACTGGTGTGAGTGGGGTCCCCCAGGCCTGGAATGAGCAGTGCCTGGGCGCGGAGCTCCCTCTGGCCTCATCCTAGCTCCCGGAGACCAGCCTGGGGCCCTGGCCTCAGCCCCATCCCACCAATGGCCTTGGCCTCTGCAGACAAAGACCCAGAAACCGGACACCCTGGCCCCCCAAGCTGCTGGGGGAACAGAGAATGGGGGTCGGGGAAGGGCCTCACGCCCACCCGCCTACAGCATCAATAGGCAGCTACCTTCCGGGGGGCTTCTCTGCCCCTGGTGTTTGGGGTCAAAACAGATCATTAGAGCTCATTACCGCTCACCTCCAGGCCACTCTCACCCCCCAAGCAGCTGCTGGCTGGTTAAAGGGACAGAGAAAGATGTTCCACTTAAAAGAAAAAAAATGAAACCCCTTAGGGACCCTTGTGGGCTTGGGAGGGGCACGTTTTCTGTAGCTTTCGCCCGAAGTGGGCTCAAAGGAGCTGGACCCACGCCTGCCTGTGCCGTCCAAGATGGCACCCGGGCGCCACGTGTGACCACCAAGGCCCAAATCGTGGCCGGTCCCAGCTAAGTGTAGAGCACACAGTGGGTCTCAAAGGGTTAGTACCAAAAGAATGTAAAACGTCTCAGTAATTTTTTTACATCGATGACATGCTGAACGGTACCACTTTGGGTACATAGGGTTCAGTAAACCATAGTAAAATGACATCACCTGTTGCTTTTGACCTCGTTTTTTTTTTACGTGGCCGCTAGAAAAACCGCGGTCACCCTTGGGCCTTGTTTTTGTGGCACTTAGTGTGTTTCCATGGCTCGGCCTCGCGCCCTGGATGCCCAGGGGCCTGATCCTACCGACTCCCATCCCAGGAGAGAATCCAAGACCCCGCGGGGTCATGGCTCAGGCAGCCGGGAGGAGGAGGGCCTTAGCTGGGTGGCCCCCACTGGGGCTGAGAGGGCTGTGATCAGCCCAGATATTGGCCAATCGTGTCTCAGAATGGTTCCAATCCGCACCCGGGAAGCCAGACCCGGCTTTGCGAGGACCCTGGCGGACGGGCAGCCTCATCTTTCCCTCCAGTGCCTGACCCGCCCAGGCACCTGGGCAGTGTCTCAGGAAGGACAAATGGTCAGGGACAGAGTGTTGTCCCCCTGCAGTTGGCGTGAGTGAAGGGAGCTCTCCATGGGAAAGAAGGGCGCCACCCACCACGAGGTCCCTATCTGGAGAACCTCCCAGAACCCCGTGCGCCACACCCCCAGGGGCCTCAGCCCCCAGCGCCCACCCTCTAGGGGGAGGAGCAACATCTTACCTTAATCTGGGGGGCCAGTGAGTAGCAGGTGAGCTCAAACCGGATCTGGTCGTTCCCCTGAAACGTGGAACGGGACGGTCAGGAGCCACAGAACAGGGACCAGTTGCGGAGGGCGGGGCCGGGGGCAGGGGCAAGGCCGCATGACCTGCAACGATGCCCCCGAGAGCCACTCAGGGCGGACCCCCTGGGTGGCTCCCTTCTCCGCATGTGCTCACCTCCAACCTCACAGCCTTCTGAGGTGGGTCCTACAAGCCTGTTTGAAAGATGAAGACTGGGCTTTCCTGGAGAGGGCTTTCTGCTCTGGACTTGAACCTAGGGCTCCCCGAGTACAGAGCTGAGCTGTGCGGGCACTCACGTGTGCGGGACGTGTGTCTATGTGTCCGCAAGATGCCCACGTGCCCGTTGTGTGCTGAGCTGTGATGGTCGTGACCTTGTGTGCACTGGTGTGTGAGGGGGCATGCACACGGGTCACCACGTGTGTCTGCACTTCAGGGGGTGCACACACATGCAGGGCTGGAGGCCTGGCCCCGCCGAGACTCCAGGCAGCCCCCGAGCTGCCCACACATCAGCCTCTTCCCGAGGGCCTCCTACCTGCCTGGCCCCACCTGCCCCACTCCCACGGTTCCACGGTGCTTTGTCCAGAAAACCGGGCGTCCTGTCTCCTCTGGGAGCCTCAGTTTCCCTGTCTACACAGTGGCTGGCTGGGGGAGGGGTAGATCCAGGTGACCACCAAGGGCTCCTCTGCACAGAGAGGGAAACAGGCCCAGAGGTGGAAGGGACAAGTCCAAGGGCACAGAGCCTGGCCCAAGCCCGGGCACTGGGCCCCCACGGCCCCCACCAGCCTTGGGCAGGCGGCCCTGCCTCCCTGTGCCCGCGTCTTGTCCTCAGAGACGATGGCTGCCAGCCGCCCGCCCGCTTCCCATCAGCTCGGCAGCCTGGAGGGAGGCTTAAGCGCTGTGGAAATATCAGAGGGACCTCTCGCCTACTGTGAAAACTGCACGGGCACAGCGAGACAGCGGCGGGAATAACATGTTATTTTCCAGAGCCTTGTCAGGCGACGCAGAAATACAGGTTTCAGCCCCTCTGCTCGGAGCCAGGGGCTAAGGGGCCAAGGCCGCTCCTCTCTTGGTATCTCCCGGGGCCACAGGCTGTGCGGGACCAGCCACCCCACTCACCCTCCATCCCATCCCTTCAGTGAGCGCCTACCATGCCCTGGCTGCCACACGGGAGAGCCACCTGGCACCAGCGGGATTTTTAACCCTGTTTTACAGATGAGTCAATTCAGGCTCAGAGAGGTGGAGTCACTTGCCCAGGGACACACAGCCAGCAGGCACCACTCCCATCCTAATAGCTCACAGTCAGGTAACGGGTCTGAGCTCCACGCATAACTCATTGAACCCTTACGGCAGCCCCTGAGGTGGGTTCTATTATTATCCCCATCTCACGGATGGGGAAACCGAGGCACAGGCTGTAAGACTTGCCCAAGGGCCAGTGACCAGCACAGTTCCTGGAGCAATGGTGTCTACAATACAAAGCAGACTTATTTTAGATTCGTAAAGCATATGGTCTAGTGTTGCATATCCTGGCGATTTTTTTTCTCCAGGGCTTCAAGTTTCCCCTAGCACAATGGCAGCCTGTGCCTCCTTGGACGGGCATGCCGGGCTGGGGTCTGCCCATCAGGATCGCCATGGGGACACCCATCTGTTCCCGAGCCAGAGACCCTCGCAGAAGCCAAACAGGCTCCCCAGGTTCAAACTCTGTCCCAGACAAGAGCCGAGGACTGTCCAGTCCTTCCCTCCCTGACCCCAGGAGCCCCAGCCCCAGGGTGGCCCTGGCAGGTTCCCCGGGGGCCGGGGAGGAGGTGTAGCAGGTCCCACACACCCCGTGCGTGTCCACGTGCTGATATACATGTGTAAGTGCGGGTGCCGCGCCCTCGGGGACTGCACGGGACTCTCCCATCTGCTCCTGGCCTCACCATACAGATGGCGCCATTTACAAAACCCCTGCCGCCACACCCCTTCCCGAGTCTCAGGCTCCTATTTCCAGGCCCGTCTTCCAAAACTGGGGGGAGGAAGGGGGCCCTTGAAGGGCCATCTCAGCTTCTGTGCAGCTCTCTGGTGGGGAGGATTCAGGGTCCCCGAGGGGTGTGAAGGGGTGGACCCCCGCTCTCTCTGCACCAGGTGCCGCCTGGGCTGGGCCCTCGGCGAGAAGCTGCCTCTGGCCTCCAGGCCTTTGCACAAGCTGTTCCTGCGGCCTGGGATGCCCTTCCTCCTGTCTCAGCATCACCGTCACCCCCTGCTGGGTCAGGGCTCCCAAGTCCCCTGTATGGGTGTCCCAGTGTGTGGAGGACAGCCAGGGATGGGTAGGTATTCAGTGGGGCGTTCAGAGAGCCAATGAGTGAAGGCGACATCGGCGGGGCTGGAACAAGGGCCCGGAGGCCCTGGGTCTCTCCATCGCCCGACTCGGGAGCCAGAAGCTGGGAGAGGCCGGGGGCTCAGGACGGTCCCTGCTAGAATCTCCCCATCTGGGAAAGCCCCCCTGCAGTCTGCTTACACCCAGCTCTTTCTCTTCACTGCGAACCCCTTGCAGAAAGTTTGGCCAAGTGTCCTACCCAGATCCGCCTCTGGGTGCCAGCCTCCTGCAGGCCACACTCACTCACTCTGGACACCCATCTCCTGATGTGTAAAGTCACTGATGCGCCCCCCCCAGCCCCCTCCCCCCGAGCCAAGCAGACCACCGGCCCCTGCAGGTAGCTGGCCCCTCCCTCCCCACCACCCCCTGCCTCGAGCCTGGCACCCCTCTGGACCCCAGTCCAGGCCCTCCAGTTTCTCCTCACTCACACCCCCGTCTTCTAGGAAACTGTCTGCAGAGGCTGTTGGGGGCTTCCCCAGGTCCTATTAAATAAGGGGAAACTGAGGCACAGGAGTACGCCTTGCCCATCGACCCCCAGAAGAGATGGGGGATTTCGGGGTGGGGGGCACCGGGCCCCACCATCCCCTGTGGCCTTCCCGCTGCTGGTCTTGGAGGCCCCCCAGTGCTGTTTCAAGTCGGAATGTCCCTCTTGCGGACACTGAGCATGAACTTCAGGGACGTCCGCGAATCTCAAGAGGCTACGGAACTGCCGCAGAGGGTGTTCTTCTCAGAACCGAAGCCCCGCAGAACCAGAGTGGGAAACGGGACCCTGGGTGGCCAGGGCCTCCTCCAGCCGCTTCCCCCGCAGGGTCAGCCTCGGGAGGCCTCAAACCCAAACCTCTGGTGCCCTCTTGTGGCCAAATGGAGCAGCGCACACAGCCGCTGGCAGCTATTCCCAGCGGCATGTGAGCTAGTCTAGTGCAGGGTGGGGGTGGGGCGGGGGCGGCGGTCTCTCCCTGGCCAGGGGCACACCCACCACACACACATTCACTCCACTAGCCCTGAAAGCCACCCCTCCTCAGTCCTGATGGTACTTCTGGGGGGAACTTCTCCAGGCAGGAGCCCTTCCATAATCCTCACTTCCTGGCCTCAGCTTGAATACCTCCTGGAACAGGGAGCTCACTGCCCGGCTGATTTCATCACAGACAGGTGAGATGTCTCAGAGGTTCATTCTGCACTGATGTTTGTTCTCAAAGCCCCAGCACAGGTCTGATGACTGTGCGAGCAGGGCACTTCCCTCTCATTGAGTGTTTACGATGTGCCAGGTCTATGCTGAGCGCTTTATTGGCACGATCCTACTCACAGCTCCCAACTGCCCCATGAGCGGGTTCTATTTTATCCCCATTTTATAGATAAGGAAACTGAGACTCATGGGGTGAAGTCACACAGTGGGAAAGCAGGGGAGCCAGGATCTGAACCCAGCTGTACGGGCCCCAAAGTCCCAAGTCCTGAACCTCTGGCTTCCTCTGTACTCTCTCCTACCGCCTGAGTGGAAGGCGGTATGCAGGTCTCTGCCCAAACGGCCCGGTCCACCCACTGCTCCGCCTGTGATTCCCACCACCCCGCTCAAAATGTGCTCACGGCTAGGGTGTTAGTGAAAACTAGGGCCATGCTCACCAGTCCGCTTCTTTTACAGGAGCCCATAGTTTCAGTCCAGAACGATCCCCTACATACCATGGGGGTGGGGGAGGGCCACTGGCCACCCCTGTCCAACCTGGGGGTTTGAAGCCAAACCCCGCAGCGTGGCCCCGGCCCAGCCCTGGCCCTGCTGCTTCTCCCAAGGCTACAGCTCCCACCACGTGTTCAGGACCCTTGTCTCCAGGCTTTTCCTCAGGCTGTTCCCTCCGCCTGGCACTCTCTTCCTGTACCCATTCCTCCTCCCTCAGGGCCGTGCTCTGCACGACAGCCTTCCCTCGGCCCCTGCCTGCTGCCCCCTCGGCTCCCCTTGGCTCCCCTGGCACTGACCCTACTGCCACCCTTTCCTGCATCCGTTCTCTCCCTCGCTAAGACACAGGCCCCCTGAGGGCAGGAAAAAGGGCCCGCGAAGTTCAACACTGTTCCTGTGTCCAGCACACACTCAGCGCTGTACAGACGCCAGTACAAGCTGGCTGACCGAGCGCCAAGCAAATGAGTGAGCTTCCAAAGACACCACTACCGCCTGGCGGGGCGACTGTTTGCAAGGCCACCCCCAAATCACACCTCCTCCGTCACAGTCTGAGCTGTGAGCGTCCCTACATCACACTGAGCCAGGGCTTGCTCCCCCACTCCCGACTGCCTCGACCAGCCTTGTGGGGGGCGGGCCTGGGTCAGGTCAGGACATGCGTGCTGAGAGGCAGGCCCCCTGCCCCACAACCTGGAGCAAGCTGTTGGTGGCGTGTCCGCTAACTGCGAGCTCACGACTCCAGAGTAACACTGCCTACAGTCACCTACATCTTTAGGAATCTTGTTTCTTGAGCCCTGCCACCTGCCGGACAGGGGCTGAGGGCTTTCCTGCCTTCTATCCCCAGGGTTGTCCTTCAGTCAGCACTCCTGCACACAAGGGCCAGAAGTACGGGTGTGTTATCGGTTGAACTGTGTCTCCCACAAAAGATTAGTTGAAGCTCTAACCACCCCCCCCCCAATACTTCAGAATGTGACCTTATTTGGAGATTGAGCCTTTACGGAAGTAATCAAGTTAAGATGAGGTCATTAGGGCAGGCCCTAATCCAGTATGACCGGTGTCCTGATGAAAAGGAGAAATTTGGACACAGAACCAGACACGTGCAGAGGGCAGGCGATGTGAAGATGCCCCGAGGAGACAGCCATGTGAAGATGTAGGCCTGGAGTGATGCACCCACAAGCCAAGGACACCTGAGCTACCCGAAGCCAGGGGAGAGCCTGGAAGTGGCCCTTCCCTAGCACCTTCAGGGGGAGCATGGCAGCCAACACCTTGATTTTGGACTTCCGAAACCTCCAGACCCATGAGAGGATCCGTTCCTGGTGTTTATGCCGCCCAGTCTGTGGTGCTGTTGCCCCGGGAAACTAAGACAAGTCCTCATCCCCATTTTGCAAGTGAAGAAGCTGAGGCTCAGGAAGGGCAAGGGCCTCGCCCAAGGCCACACAGCTGGGATTCAAGCCCTTTGCTACCTCGTGGTCTCTGACCCTGCCTACTGCATTAAACGGAGACTCCCACAGTGACCTTGGTCCCTGAGCCTCAGCAGCAAGTTTGCAAAACGGGGTGACATTGCTCAAACCGCATGTGGAACAGGCACACGGGACTCACACACTCGGGGTACAGGGCAGAGCCGTCCCTAACTCGCTACTAAAAACATTCCTCTTGTTCAGACTGGACGGGCCAGTCTGTCCTCTGCATACCTGACTGTGCTGGGGGAGAACCTACAACTGCTTGAGGACCGTCCATTGCTTGGCTGCCTGTGTGCCCCTCGCAGGCCCCCTGCCTCCTTCTCCGTCCCCAGCCGTCCATCCTGGTCTCACCTTTCCTGTGGCGCCGTGTGACACGTACTTGGCTCCCTCCTGCTGGGCGATCTCCACTTGTTTGCGGGCAATGCAGGGCCTGGCGAGAGAGGTACCCAGGAGGTAGCGGTCCTCGTACAGCGCGCTGGACTGGATGGCGGGCCAGATGAACTCCTCCACAAACTCCTTGCTGACGTCCTCGATGAACACCTATGGGGAGAGGAGCCCACGAGTGGGAGCCTCGGCAGGGACGGGGTGCAGTCAGAAAGCAGAGTCCCAGGGGCCTCAAGTGGCCTGCATCTAAGGCAGACGCTGTTAATGGATCCCAGGGCAAGCTGTACCTCCACTTTTCCTTCTGCATCTGTAGTGGACATCATAAATCAATCCAGCATACAATGCAGTTACTCTCCCTCCTGCACTCATGGCAGACATTACTAATCGATCATGATATACCATCCAAGCGAAACTGGATGTGGTCCTTAAATCCCTCCCAACATAGCATTCTGGGCCTGAGATGAAACAAGATCTAAATGTAAGAACTAAATCTAGATGTAATCCACAAAAGCCAGGGATTATTTTGTCCCACAGATGGCAGCTGGCAATATCTGGAGATATTTTTGGTTGTCATAACTGATGGGTTGTGGGGGTCATTCTGGCCTCTAGTGGGTAAAGGCCAGTGATGCTGCTAAACATCCTACAATGCACAGGGCAGTCAGCCACATGTCAATAGTGTCGAGGTTGAGAAACCCTAATCTAGAGGAATTATTCTCAAAATGTAAACCTCCTAGAGTTCCCCAGACCCCTTCAGGGAGAATGAAAACATTTTTTGTGATACTCAGTTGATATTTGCCTTTTTCACTCTGTTGACATTCACACTGAATATGCAAAAGTGATGATGGGGGAAGGGGCCGGCACCTTAGCACAAATCAGGGCAGAGGCACCACCCTCCTCAGACATGGTGCTCCTCACACCTTGCTCTCACAGTGCAGATTTCTCTTAAGAGTCGTCTTGAAAATGCAGTAAAAAATGACTAACTTTTGTTATATCTCGACTCGAGTACAAAATGTGAAATGTACACGAAGCATATCTGCTGCATTCACAAGTGAGTTATTAGCTCAACTAGCCCCTTTTCTCATAGAACATCGTTCTTGAACAAAGGACCGACAGACAAAACAGGGTCAGTGCAGACTTGGGTTTTGGGCCAACATTTTCATAAGAATGAAGTGACCCCATCACTTCAAGGAAAACTGAGAATTTGTTGCCAAGCTTTCCAGTAAAAGTTAGAATTATGGAAAACTTGTATCTGACACCGTGAACTTGACAGCTTCCTAATACTTCTGATGTGAGTTTTACTGTGCTTTGCAGATATGGCGTTTCTTTTGCACTGTTAGCCTATGTAAGCGGGGACCACGCTGGCCACGTTCACCTTATGGGCCTGCTCACCACATGATTAGATGTTCAATCAATGCACTGATTCTGTTGAATGGATGGAAGGATGGGTGGATGGACAGAGAGCTAGGAGGGATGACGGGTAGATGGATGAGGGAAGGATGGGTGGATGGACAGAGAGCTAGGAGGGATGACGGGTAGATGGATGAGGGAAGGATGGGTGGATGGACAGAGAGCTAGGAGGGATGACGGGTAGATGGATGAGGGAAGGATGGGTGGATGGACAGAGAGCTAGGAGGGATGACGGGTAGATAGATGAGGGAAGGATGGGTGGATGGACAGAGAGCTAGGAGGGATGACGGGTAGATGGATGAGGGAAGGATGGGTGGATGGACAAGGAGCTAGGAGGGATGACGGGTAGATGGATGAGGGAAGGATGGGTGGATGGACAGAGAGCTAGGAGGGATGATGGGTAGATGGATGAGGGATGGATGAGTGAGTGGATGTGTGAATGGACAGCAAGATAAAAGAGGGATGGGCAGGTGGATGGCTGGATGAGGAAAAGACAGATGGATGGGGAGGTGGGCTGGGGAGGTGACTGGGTAGAAGAGTGGCTGGGGGAGACCAGAAGATGATGCCCTTTGCACACCCAAAGCGGAAGGAATTGACCTTATACTCCTGGAAGCAAGAGGACCAGTTGGAAGGCGTGGGGGGAGACAAGGAGCTTTGGGACAGGACTCCCCACAGCTGCCCCCACCAGGCCAAATCCCGTTTCCAGCCCCAAACCCTGCCTCCCACTTGGTACCTTTCTAGCCCCAAGCTTCAGCGCCTTCTTCCTGGCTTCCTCAAAGTCTTCCTTCTGGCCCACGTTGGCCTGATGAGCAGAAGCAGAGAGGACCCATTAACCCAGGGCAAGAAAGAAGAGCTGAGAAGAATGTCTCCCCCCGGCCCCTCCCCTCCCCTCCCCTCCCCTGGGGTGAGCCGTGGGCAAGTGTGTTTCACACACTACAGCCCTCAGATGGCGGTGGTTTCGACTGGATGGCTGAGGTCAAAGTAGGAAGGAGAAAGGGCACGAACCAGGGTCTGGAGAAGCTGTGACACTCTCCAGAGCTAACAGTTGGTTGAAGGACGGACCGAGCCTGGCCCCGTGCACCCAGGCTGCT
Source organism: Phocoena sinus (assembly GCF_008692025.1). Lineage (NCBI taxonomy): Eukaryota > Metazoa > Chordata > Mammalia > Artiodactyla > Phocoenidae > Phocoena > Phocoena sinus. The sequence goes on from NC_045768.1 coordinate 5,821,861, forward strand.
AGGTTGCAGCATTTGCTGTCACTGCCTTGAAGGTCTAAGGCTTCCCTTGAACCCGTCTAACTCTTCCCCCAATTCCCCCAAAGTCAGTACAAAGGTTGGAGAGTCAGCAGCCCGACTCTCCGCTCACTTCCCCAGCCAAGTGCAGCAACTTGCCTGTCCCAGGGCGCCCGAGCTGGCTCGAGGCTGAGGCCTGGGCTATGGGCACCCAGCTGTCCCCCTGCTGGAGCCCAGCCTCCGGTTCCGACAGCCCCATCTGGACATGGGCATTTTTTTCTGCTGGCTGCACTCTGGCCTCCTGCCTAGACGTTGGCCCTGGCTTCTGCTCAACGACTCTGGCATCTCCCCAGAGTCCAGCTGCAGGTGCTTTTCTGAGGTCACTCAGCTTTTAAATCTGCCTCGGGGTAGCCCGGGATCTGGACGGCCCACCGCTGCTGCTGAGGACAGGGTGCACACACCCCAGGCTCTCTGCATCCGCTCAAAGCCCTGGCTCTCTCTCAGCAGGCAACTGTGAGCCAGGCACTTCCCCTCCCCCACCTGAGGGACATGGGGTCAGCACTGTTACGGATGGTAGATTGACTTCAACTGCAAACAAACGGTTCTTGACAACAGCTGGACTTTTCCTGTCCAGAGTGCCACCCTCACTTCCTCTGCAAAGAGAACCTTCTCTCCTGGGACCTCTTTCCACAGGGATGGGTGAGAGCACATCACGTCACCTGCTCACTGTAGGGACGAGCCCTCCGAGACACAGCCATACTGACAAATGCATGGTGGGCAGGGACTCAGGCCAGTCAATGAGAGTCCCCCCTGGCCCTTCTGTCAGAGCCTCTGCAGGAAGCTCTCCTTTCTCTGGGAAAACTTGGGTATGATGATGTGGGCCTTGCCTGCCCCGTGGAGAGGCCAAAAATGAAGCCAAGCAGAGATGGAGGCAGATCTGGATAAGCACCTGGATCCAGCCTTGCCTGAAGCCATTATACCCCTGGCCTTCTCAGTTATATGAAAAACTGTATTATTTTGGTTTTCTTTTTTGTTTATTTTTGGTTTTACTTGGCTTAAGCTGGGTTTCTAGAATTTGCACAGTCATATGGAGAAAGACTCAGAGGTTATGTCCAGGTTTATCAGAAGTTGAGCTGGTTTAATTAGGGATGTCTGCTATGGACCCTGGATGGGGGATGGCATCATACATAACCTATGGCCTGTGACCTATTTGCTATGCCAGAATTAGATGATCTCCAAGGGCTCGTCTAGTTTAGCCAGTGTAGCATCCTACACTCTTTGCTGAATTATTGAAGGCTTTGGGAAAGGGGAAGATTGTATGCCTTCTCAGGGCCTTCACCAGATCCAAGCCCTTGGTCCCTCTCCAGGCAGGCTGGCCGAGCAGCTCTGCCACGCTCATTCCTGTGCCCCCTGTCCAGTTACTCGCATGGAGACTCGGCCTCCTCCATGATCTGGGGGGCATCTCAGACCTGGGGGACTTCCAAGGTGTTCACTCGACAGATGAAGAGAAAGAGGCAGTAAATGAGAAGCATATTCCTACAGTTCAGGACAGGCTTAGAGAGGGGGAGCTGGGTTTGGATGAGTGACAATGGGCAGGTGGGCAAGCTGGATGGACAGCAGGGCCGACAGTAGAAAGACACACATGCCAGGCGCCCCCTCACCAGGTAGGCAATGACGTCATAGCCCTGCTCCTTCAGCCACACGAGGATGCAGGAGGTGTCCAGGCCCCCGCTGTAGGCCAGAACCACGGAGCCTTTGCCGGACATCTCGTCTGGAGGGAGGACACGAGGAAGAATGTGAGTGACCCAGAGCCAGCCCCGCCCCCTCCTCGTCTGGCAGCCCCTCCCGACAGCTCCCTTCTGGCCTGTCCCCCAGCCCCGACCTCGGCCTTGGGCCGTCTTATCCCCTGGACAGGCCGCCACCGTGAGGTATGAGACAGGATGTTCGTCTGACATCAGGACCAGCTGAGGAGACGCTCCTTCCTGCAGCCTCACGCCTTCCACCCCCGACACCCTCTCAGGGGACCCACACACACCACACTGGGGCCTGAAAGGTGGAGGCACGTCTTGGAGCCAGTTCCCCACCAGCTAGAGAAGACGACGGGGTCAAGGTCAAGACGTGAAGGGGTGCACAGCATCAGGAGACTTGGGAGAGGCCGTGGCCCTGAGGCCAGGGCAGCCCGCACATCTCTAGTCAGAACTGCTCCTTGCTAGGCTGGGCCAGTGCGAGTGAGGCATGGCCCTGGGGGACTCGTATAGATCACCCTGCACCCCGACTATGACCGCATGAGGTAGGAGCTATCATGCATGTCGGGGCAGCAGAGACCGGGGCTCAGAGAGGTCAGTGGCCAGCTCGAGGTCACAGAGCACGTGTCTGTGTCTGGCTCCAGAACCTGGGTTCTTCCCAGCATGCAGGGCTGCCTCCCAGCTCTACAGGGAATAGGATGCCCCCCTGGACCTCTCCCACCTGGGCCCCAGTGAACCTTCACACAATGGGACTTTAGGCTCTTTTTAAAAGCAAGTACCTCTGAGGGGGGAAACACAAGAGACCCCAAACACCTCAAGGAACCCAGCTCCAAAATGATTAGTTGGGAGGAGCTCAGAGACCAACTTCCCCATGTGCAGAGGGGGAAACTGAGGCCCAGAGGAGGAAGGTAACCAGGACGTACAGGCGGTAGATCTGTCCTTCTGCAGCAGGGCAGATGTGCCCCACGCTATCCCTCCCTCTCTTCAGCTACACTGAAGCTTCCAGAAAGCACCAGGGCCTCCTCACTCCTTTTGCCTTTGCAACCACTGTTCCTTCTACCCAGAAGGCTCTCCCTGAGCCCTAGGGCTGCATCAGGCCCTGCCTTCCCCCCACTCTCCACATGGCCCTGAGAGTAGATGCTGTTATGTGCCCACTTTGCTGAAGAGGACCGAGGGTCAGAGAGGCGAGGTCACTTGCTTGAGGTCCTGTGGTCAGCAGGGGGCAGGGCCAGATTTGGATCCAGTACATCTGTCTCCAGCCTCCATGGACACGGCCCCAGCATCCTGCATTTCCTGGGTGTGTGCTTGTGTCTGGTGGAAGCATTTGCACTGGAGGCCGACCAAAGTCAGGGTCCTTAATAGAATCTATTGGGAAAGGTGTGGACATCACTGCACGGATCCATGTGGACCTCATCCAGAAGGGCCTCTCCCCAAGGATGCAGGCTCCTGTATACTGAAGGCTTCTCGTGTGCCTGGAGGCTTAGCGGCCAAGTGGTCACCCAGCCCTTTGCAGTAGAACCCAGCCCAGCCGAGGGACAAGAACACATCCTATGTGCTGTCCCTGGCATCTCACCAAGCCACCTTCCAGCCAGTCCCAGGGCTCACATGTCTTTACTGCCCTTTGGACTTGGAAGGGGAAACACTTCATGGAACAGTGAGGTTGGGTGCAGTTCTGATGGATGGGTGCCCACAATTCCCCCCTTCAGTGGGCATTCAGCCACCTGCCAGACTGTCCCAGGCCAGCTGGGGCCAGCAGACATGCCCATGGCAACCGCAGCCAGGCAACAGGCCATCCAGGATGGAGGGGAGGAGGTGGGAGGGAGGCAGGAAGGACTCATGGTAGGAAGTGCCTGGGGCTGAAGGTGTGGGTTGCCGGCTTCCAGAATCTGTCTTGATGGCTCAGCGAACCACCCTGCAAATGCAGGCAGCTGGGTGACACCAGAGGCCATGAACCCAGCCTACCCAGCCCCTGGACTCCCCTTCGGGCAGCCTCGCTGAGTGGGGAGACTCAGGAGCCCCAGAGCCCCGTCCAGCGCCCTGCTGTAGTGTGCGTGCTCCCAGCCCTGTGTTCGTGTGCGAAGGGGCTGGTGGTGTGGTCGGGTGGGGGGTGTAATGTCGCGTATTTGTGAAGCTCTATTGAGATACAATTGACACGCAAGCAACTGCACATATCTAAAGCGTACAATTTAGTGAGTCTGGGCACGTATCTACAGCCAGGAAGTCATCACCACAGTCAAGATGATGAAGGTATCCATTATAAGCTGAGTCCTCCATTTGTGTTATCCCCAGTTTAGAGACAGGGAAACTGAGGCTCAGGTTAAGGAACTTGCTCAAGGCCTTGCTTGGCTGGTGAGTGGTAGAGCCAGGATTCACACCCAGATCAGCTAGACTCGTAAGTACAAGGCTTCCCCTCTCTGGGAGGTGCCAGGAAGGGAATCCCTGGGACAAGGTGTGGTCTGGGAAGCCACAGGTGGCTCAGACACCCTGGAGTGACAGGGAGAGATGATGTGGGCCACGTGTGAGCCCCTCCTGCCTGCCAGGCCACGTGCATGCAGGGCTAGAGGGCCTCAGCCTCTGGGTCTGAGACACGTGATGGAATGGGTGCACCCAGGAGTGTGTGTGCACGTCCAGAGATTAGCTGGGCAGGTGGGCTGAGACAATGATATAATCTGACACTGGCATTGCTCCGCCCTTCCTGAAGAAGCTCCCGCCTCCCTCAGTCAGTGAGGTCCCCCGGCAGACTACGTGGGGTAGAAACTAAGGGAAGCTGAGGCCTCAATTTGGGGGAGGGAGAGTGGAAGAGACTAGGGCTAGAGCACAGTGGCTGGGTCCTCCAGACCTGGGTTCAAGCAGCTTAAGCTGCTCACCTGTAAAACGGGATCAAGAACAGCCCATCCCTCCACAGGGCGACCGTGGATTCCGTGAGATTCCAGGAGGAGCCCAGAGCTGGGTACCACACCTGTGTCCACCAAGCTCTCCTTACCACTGGGTCCTGGCTGACCCCGGGCAAGCCCCTCACTCTCTAGACGTCAACATCACCGCCTGCTCAACAACCTGAAAGCCTGAAAGCCCTTCTGGTTCTGACACCCCAGGACACCGGGCTTCCTGCCTGAGGACTCGGCCTCCCCCAGCCCAGGGGGGCTGGACTCCTGGGGCTCTGGGGCTCCTGAGTCTCGGCCTCCCGCGGCCCCAGCTTTGCCGCCACCCCACCCTCCACGAAGGGCGCAGGGCAGGTGCCCCAGCTCCCGGGGCCAGCCCAGACATCCTGCTCCAGAACAGGGACACCTGGGAAGGGAAAAAGAGAGCCTCATGCCAAGATGCCTGCCAGCCTGGCCTTAGTTGGCAAGGCAGCGGGCATTCTCCAGTGCCCCCGCCACAGACATCCTGCCAGCTCCCAGTGAACGTGCCAGGCCAGCCTGGGCAGTTGCTCGGCACTAAGAAAATTCACGCGGCTCTAAAACGTCAAAGCTAGAAGGATGACTAGAGCAGTCACTATGTGTAGCACCACACGTGCATCATTTCAAGGCGGGGACTATTATTACCACCTACTTACAGACGATGAACCCGAGGCTCAGAAAAGTTAGTAACTTGCCCAGGTCTCAAGCTAGCGGATGGCAGTGCTGGGATAGAAACCCAGGCTGACTGCAGACCACCTGCTCTTTACTGCTCTCTGCCCTACACTCTCTGGTCTCTAGGAGACCACAGACTGTCTCCCCCTCCCGTTACTTGTCTGCCAGAAGACAGAATCCTCAACGCACCATCACCAGTCAGTATTCTATTTCTGTGTGCTACAGCAACACGAATGTTCCCCTGGAACCCCTCCGCTCCCATTCTAACTCAGTCGAGCTGAGTTCATTATAGTTTCTAAAAAGCCGAGCTCCACCAAGGCCATAGAATTCTCCCTGACTTAGGGGTTTGCTCATTTTAGGACTGCAACTCTCATCCTTTTGCTGCCCTCATTCGTGTCTGATAGAGCTAGGGGGCAATTCCACACTTTGACCAGGAGGTCAAAGTGTCAGGATTCAGCCTGAACATTTGCCTGGCACACTCAGCTCATTTCATCTGCATACTTGGTGAGACACAGAGGAAGGATTTCTGTGTCTGATGAGAAAGCTGAGGGCAGTAGGGGTGCTCTAGGCTAAATACTGAGCTGGCTCTCAGCTGCAAGTTCCTGGGGCCTGAGATTCAAATCAGGAATGCCAGGCTGTCTTCGGGACACCAGTGCTCCAGCGAACTTCCTCTGCCCACGGCACGGGGGGAGGTCCTTTGGGAGTGCCTTGGCTTAGGAAGATTGGGTCTCCAGTTTCGACGAGAATGTCCTGAGGGAGGAGGTAGGGGGACTAAGTGGACCTCACCAGGCCCCAGTGACAGGCACTTAAACCCTTTCCAGAGCATTTGGCTATGGAAGAAAGCATGAGTTCATTCATCTGTTTACTATATTGAAATGCCTATGGGTGCCTGGCCTACCCCAAGTCTGGGGAGGGCGTCTGTCCCACAGGAAGGAGCGAAGGCCTGGTAGATCAACTTTGCCCGAAGTGTTTCAGCAGAAATCAGAGCCGTAGACCTTGAATTCCAGAGGTTATCTCTCTCAGCATGGATGACCACAGGCAAGGCGCTCGCTTCAGAGGCTGTGCGCTCAGCGTTTGCATGAAGGCTTCTGGCTGTCTTGGCTTTTGCCTCCCAGGACCCACAGGACGAGGGCGAGATGGGGCATGGGAAAGTGCTTGCCCAGCCAGTGAGTCTGGGCCTGGCCCCCCCGCAAGTCAGGCTCCTGGGGCCCTGGGCCAGGGAAATGGTTACCATCACAGCCAACTGACCACACATGCCCAGGGGAGGCAGGCAGCTGATGCGGGCACCTGTGGGTACTCAGGGGGGCTCAGACTGTGCTGAGTGGGGGCCTCCCTCCACCCCATCCCGTACCTGGCCTGGGATCTAGGCGCTCAGCCGGAAGCATTCACCACTCATTCCCCAGCACTCAGCAGAGCCAGAATTACTTCTCAGTATAACACACAGGTGGCTCCACCGGGACAGGACCCCCTGCCCTGGCTCTGAGACGGGGATGGGCGGGGGGAGGGAGTGTAGAACGGAGACTCCTCCAGTTCCTATCCAGTTCCCATGCCCTTTGTGGCTGTTTCTGCCTCTACTGTCTCCCTCCCCCACCAGAACCTAAGACAGGAGGGCAGGGACCCTGTCTCCTCTTCTGAACGCCCAGCATGGTAGCACCCGGTGAGTCACCCCCCAGACACAGGGAGTGAAAGGACCCAGGCACCCTTCTCAACAGTATACATCCCCTTACTGTTTCCTGAGCCCTGAGCCTGTGCCAGCCCTGACGAATGGAGAAACTGAGGCTTAGGACTCTGGGAGGCTGACCCGAAGGCTCACCCCGTTGTGGAGTTGTGCCTGCCTTCCGGGCTGGGGTCTGCGGGCCTCCAGAACCTGCCTTCTTCTGTCACCAGCCTGGGTGTGGCGGGGAGGGATCAAAGCCCAGGGCCGATTTGATCCATCCCTGGGGAAAGGACAGGTTGGCTCCTGCCCGGGATGTGCAGCCAGACGGCGCTGCTCTCCGGAGGAGACGCCCCACTTTGCAGAGAGGAGCACTGAGGCGGCCAGGTCACGGGGCCTCCTAGGGAAGAGCCCTGGCAGGATGGGAGAGGAGCTTCCTGCATTTCACAGAGACTCTCCTTCCCTGGAGGGCGAGGCCGCCCCAGGGGCCAAAGGCAACAGGCATCAGGACGGCTGACATTTCCTGACGAGCGGTCCCTCCCACAGGCCAGTGCCAGCCGGAAACCGGGCACCGCGGCCAGGCGAGGCCCCCGCCCCACCGGCCAGAGAACGCAGAGCCCTTTCAGAAGGCAGAGCCGCGCGACCGACGCCCCCTGCAGGGGAGGGAGCACAGCCACACCCAAGGCACCGGGGTGGGCCACCCGGAGCCCGGAGCGACCCGCCCGGGGGAAACTGAGGCTGGGGCTGTGGGAGGGGCCGAGATGCCCAAGCCCCGGGGGCGCGCGAGGCGCAGCGGTGAGGCTGGACCTCTGGTTGCGGGCAGAGGAAAAGAGGCGGAGACAAGAGACCAGGGCCAGAGAGGGGCCGAGAGAATCCTCACACCCTCCGGGTTCCCAAGGTCTCCACTTGTGGGGCTCGCGGCATAAGGGAAACTGGATCGGAGAAGGAAAATCCAGAAAGGACCTCGGCCCGCATAGGCGACAAGTAACCCGACCTGCCCCTCAGACCCCCGGACTCGCGCCCCGGCCCCCTCTCCGCGGCCTAAGGGAGCCAGGAATCCGGCCGCCAAGCGTTTGAGCAACAGGAGTCCGGGCGTCGGCCCCCTGCCCGCCCGTCCAGGTCCGAGCCCGGGGCGCGCGGTCCCCTCCGCCTCCTCGGCTCGTTCTCGGTGGGGTCCGGGCAGAGGGCGACCTAGGCTGGGGAGCGGGAAGGGGATTCCTTACCGGGAGGCAGGCGGCGGCGGCGGCAGGCGGTGGAGCAGGGCTGGTTGCGGCGCGCATCCCGGGTTATAAGCACGGGGCAGAGGGCAGGGCCGAGGGCCGGGGACAAGTCGGAGGAAGAGAGCAACAGACCCCGCCCCCGGGCCCGGCCCCCTCGCGGAGCGACTCCGCGTTCGCGGCCGCCGGCGGGGGTCGGGGCCAGGCCTTGCCCCGCCTCCTCGCCCCTCCCCTTTTCCTCCTTCCCTCCTGCCCACCCAGCTGCCGACACACCCTCCCGGCCGGGCCCCCGCCCTGGCCGCGGGCTCTGGCGGCCCCGGCCCGCGGGCTGGCGGCTCCCCTGGGCGCGGTAGTGGCTGGAATCCTCGCGACTGACAGGGTGACAAGCCCTCCTGCCACACTTGCCGCCTGGCCCGTGGGGAACGCTCAAGCGCTTCGCCGTGGGAGTGGAATAAAAGCCCCTTAAGCTCGTGAGTTTCATGCCCATTTTTGTGTCGTGGCGGCCTTTCTACAGACCTCAAAGCCCCTCCCTCCCCCCCCCAGTCCCCGTGAGCCGGAGCCCATTGTATTGGTGAGAAAACTGAGGTGGAGGTGGCCCTAGAAGGTCGGGGTTTCATCCCTCAGTCCAGGGCTGGTTCCTGGCTGTCTCCCCAGAGCCTGGCACCTGACCAAACTCCCGAGGGCACCCAGTAAATAGTGAATAGAAGACTGGCCCACTGCTAACCCATCAACAGCAGGGGAAATTGAGGTTCACAAAATAAACGGGGAGTTGTGTCCCCAGTCTGGCCTCCAGAAGTTTCTGTGTCAGAAGTTTTCCAGCCCGGTTTATAGGTCCCAAAGCACCAATTACTGCGACCACAACCCAGTAAAACAGCTGGTCCCAACCTGTCCAAGACAACACCTCGGTTAGGACTGACCCCCAGAGGGCGGCTTCCCAAATCCTCCCAGCCCCGAACCCGCCCTGGAGGTGGGAGCCCTGAGGCAGCCCTGCCAGGTTAGCCATCCAGCCATCACGGAAAAGACGCAGGGGTGTAGGTCACGGTAAGGAGGCAGCCCTGCCCCAGGCCCCTTCCTGCAACCAAGAAGCAGCCAGAGAAAGGGAGCCTCTGCAGAGAGGGGTGAAGGCTGCTGGTCTAGTCACTCTTAGTCCTTCTGCCGCCCAGTCCCCTGTCCCACTGCCCCACACTCCCGTCCAGTCACTCAAGCACCTCGGCCAGATGAGTAGCTGTGAGTCCTTCAGGAGGGAGAAAGCATCAAACCAACTTGAAAGCAAAGCCGCAGCTTCTTGTGAGCCCCCCAACTTCTGGCACCCAAGCCCCAGAAGTGTCCGTGATGGCAAGGGGGCCCCTGTGAGCCCAGTGGGCCTGGGTGACTGTGGTGACTTGAGTCACCTTCCCGCAGGAGGTTGGGATGGTGGCTGAACTCCCTTAGCCCACTCACTGGGCCTCCTCGGGGCCTCGCAGAGCCGCCCCCGGCCTTCCACACTAGCAGCGGGCGAGTGAGGGGCAGCCACAAAACAACACTCCCTCAAGGGTCCCTGACCAGGGATCGAACCCATGCCCCCTGCAGTGGAAGCCCAGAGTCCTAACCACTGGACCACCAGGGAATCCCCTCTGCCCTGTCTTTAAGCCTCCATCCCCGGCTTTGTGCTCTGTCCTTGTTTCTTCCTCTAAGATGTCACTGCCCTTCGAGAAGGTTGGGGAAGGCATGGATGGAGTAGAGCCACCTCCTTGGACTTATTGCAGAGGAAGTGGAGAGGGAACCTGGGGCAAGAAGACCTAATGTTCTCCCAAGCTCCCCAAAGTCATGGTGGCCCCAGAGAGAATCCCTGTTACCCAGACCTTAGGAAGAGGGTGGGGTGAGGGCTGAGCCCCTCCAGTCGAGGATGGATGGGTGGGGGGCATGGGGTGGAAGAAGAGATAAGTCAGCATTCCCTAGGATGTCTGGTTGGATCTGGGCCATAATAACCACAGCCCTCACGGTTATCAGTGAACACTGTTTTATGCTTACATTCATTTGATTTTCACAACTACCCTGTATGAAGTCGCTATCATTGTCATCCCCAATTTACCGACAGGAACCTGCAGCTCAGAGAGAGGGTGTATCTTCCCCAAGGCCACACAGCATGTAAGAGGCAGAGCAGGACGAGAACCCAGGGTCTGGAGCTCTAGCCCAAACCCTCTACTCTAGCTCAGGCTTAAATTGAATTGGTGGAGGAGCCAGAGCCTCAGTCCCAGGGCCACAGGCTGTGGGGACCTTTACTCCCTGCTGCAGAAATGGCTCCAGCCCAGAGGACCGTCCCTTCCCGAAGCATAGGCACTGGTTACGTGAGGAGCAGTGAGGTCACAGCTCTCCTGAGAGGAAAACAGGCCCAACTACCAGCAGGGGCCCTGCCCACTGGGCACCAGGGTGGATAGTTGCCCAGGGGCACAGATCAAGGTGAGAAGAGACTGAACTCGGATGGTTCATTTTTTTCCCATATTGGTTCCCCATTGTTCTAGCAACATTAGTTGGAGACTTTTCTCTCCCCATTGAACTGTGTTGGCACCTTTGTTGAAAATTAATTGACCATGTAAGTGTTAGTCTATTTCTGGATTCCCTCTTCTGTTCCATTATTTATCCTAATGCCAATACCACACCATCTTGATTGCTGTAGCTTTACCGTGAGGCTCGAAGTCAGATAGTATAGATCTTCCAACTTTGTTCTGTTTCAAAGCTATTTTAGCTATTCCAGGTCCTTTGCATTTCCATAGAAATAGCAGGAACAGCTTGTCTGTTTATATAAAAAAACCTGCTGAGATTTTGATTGGGGATTGCAATAAATCTATATATCAGCTAAGGGAGAATGGACATCTTAACAATATTGACTTTTTCAATCCATGATCGTGGTATATCTCTCCATTTATTTACATCTTCATAAATTTCCCAACATAAAAAAATACCAAAACTTAAAACTGTTTATTCAAAAGGATTAATTGCTGTTTATATGAGCAATGAGAAAGAAACTCAGGTCAGTCTACATCTTGAGATGGTCTTCATTTGTGGTGAATTCAATATGTGCTTTAGGTCAGAAGTGTATCTCTGAGATAATGTTGAAATATAGCAAGTGTCACAAAACAGCTCCTTATTTGACATGAAATCTCAGGTGAGGCTCTTTTAAGGATATAGACCAGCAGGACCCAGAGCTACAAGAGCTAGAGTTTCAAAGGTCCCTGCTGAGGGCTTCCCTGGTGGCACAGTGGTTAAGAATCCGCCTACCAATGTAGGGGACACGGGTTCGAGCCCTGGTCTGAGAAGATCCCACATGCCGCAGAGCAACTAAGCCTGTGCTCCACAACTACTGAGCCTGCGCTCTAGAGCCCGCGAGTCACAACTACTGAGCCCAAGTGCCACAACTACTGAGCCCAAGTGCCACAGCGCCTAGAGCCCATGTTCTGCAACAAGAGAAGCCACCCAATGAGAAGCCCGTGCACCGCAACGAAGAGTAGCCCCGCCCACCGCAACTATAGAAAAGACTGCGCGCAGCAACAAAGACCCAACACAGCCAAAAATAAAATAAATAAATAAATATATTAAAAAAAACAAACAAAAGGTCCCTGCTGAGCATCTTTTCATGTGTTTGTTGGCCATCTGTATGTCTTTTTGGGAAAAATGTCTATTTAGGTTTTCCACCCCTTTTTTTGATTAGGTTGTTTGTTTTTTTGATATTGAGCTGCATGAGCTGTTTGTATATTTTGGAAATTAGTCCCTTGTCAGTTGCTTCATTTGTAAATATTTTCTCCTGGTCTGAGGGTTGTCTTTTCCTTTTGTTTATGGTTTCCTTTGCTGTGCAAAAGCTTTTAAGTTTCATTAGGTCCCATTTGTTTATTTTTGTTTTTATTTTCATTACTCTAGCGGTGGATCAAAAAAGATCTTGCTGTGATTTATGTCAAAGAGTGTTCTGCCTATGTTTTCCTCTAAGAGTTTTATAGTATCTGGCCTTACATTTAGGTCTTTAATCCATTTTGAGTTTATTTTTGTGTATGGTGTCAGGGAGTGTTCTAACTTCATTCTTTTACATGTAGCTGTCCAGTTTTCCCAGCACCACTTACTGAAGAGACTGTCTTTTCTCCATTGTATATTCTTGCCTCCTTGGTCATAGATTAGCTGGCCATAGGTGCGTGGGTTTATCTCTGGACTTTCTATCCTGTTCCATTGATCTACATTTCTGTAAATCAAAACTACAATGAAGTATCACCTCACACCGGTCAGAATGGCCATCATCAAAAACCCTACAAACAATAAATGCTGGAGAAGGTGTGGAGAAAAGGGAACCCTCCTACACTGTTGTCGGGAATGTAAATTGGTACAGCCACTATGGAGGGTCCTTAAAAAAACTAAAAACAGAGCTACCATATGACCCAGCAATTCCACTCCTGGGCATATACCTGGAGAAAACCAGAATTCGAAAGGATGCATGTACCCCCATGTTCATTGCAGCAGTATTTACAATAGCCAGGACATAGAAGCAACCTAAATGTCTATTGACGGAGGAATGGATAAAGATGTGGTACGTATATACAATGGAATATTACTCAACCATAAAAAGGAATGGAATAGTGTCATTTGTAGAGACGTGGATGGACCTAGAGATTGTCATACAGAGTGAAGTAAGACAGAAAGAGAAAAACAAATATCATATAATATCGCTTATAAGTGGAATCTAGAAAAATGGTACAGATGAACTTATTTGCAAAGCAGAAATAGAGTCACAGATGTAGAGAAAGAAACTTATGGTTACCAAGGGGGGAAGGAGAGGTGGGATGAATTGGGAGATTGGGATTGACATATATACACTACTATGTATAAAATAGATAACTAATGAAGACCTACTGAATAGCATGGGGAACTCTACTTAATGCTCTGTGGTGACCTAAATGGGAAAGAAATCTAAAAATGAGTGGATGTATGTATACATATGGCTGATTCACTTTGCTGTACAGCAGAAACTAACACAACATTGTAAAGCAACTATACTCCAATAAAAATTAATTAAAAAAAAAAAGGTCCCTGCTGGTGATCAGGCGTTGTAAATGGACTAGGCGAGAGTAGACGTCCTCCATTTGGGAAAGAATGTGTGGCTATTATGGGAAAGGGCTGGGATCTGTGGCATCAGTGTGAACAGGTCACCTCTTGCGCTAGAAGAGATAGGGCTTCTTGGGGTCAGAGGTATGGCTGTTCCAGAGCCCAGCTTTGAGATGGATATTTTATTGGACACCTTGGATGACTTGCCAGGTGGAAGTCTATTCTCAGGCAAATGCCCAAGCCTTTTATTTAGAGAAGACGAAGACCTGGCATGTGGGGCATCTCTGATGGGTGGTACAAATGTCCTCATTTTCAATAGGAGTGCCGAAAGATCCATCTTGACTCAGATGTCTAGGCAATGTTTTATAGTTTTCAGTGTACAGGTCTAGGCAATGTTTTATAGTTTTCAGTGTACAGGTCTAGGCAATGTTTTATAGTTTTCAGTGTACAGGTCTTGCTTATCTTTCATTAAATTTATTTCTAAGTATTTTAAGTTTTTTGATACTATTGTAAATAATTTTTAAAATTTTATTTTCCAATCAGTTGTTGTTAATATATAGAAACACAACTGATTTTTGTTTACTGGCCTTGTCTTCTGCACTTGCTAAATTTGCTGATTAATTCTAGGAGATTTTTGTAAATACCTTAGGGTTTTCTATACAGACAATAACGTTGACTGTGAATAGAGACAGTTTTCCTCTTTCCCTGTATTATCTTTGTGCCTTTTTTCTTGCCTTATTCCAATGGTGAGGACCCCAGTACAATGTTGAATAGAATTGGTGAGAGTGGATATCCTTGGCTTGTTCATGATCTTAGAGGATCATTCATTCAGTCTTTCACCATTAAGTATGATGTTAGTTGTAGGTTTTTATTAGATGTTTTTCACAGGTGAAGAAGTTCGCTTTTATGTTTTTGTCATGAGTAGGGGCTGAACTTTGTCAAATGTTTTTTTCTGCATCTATTGAGACGATACGATTTTCTCTTTATTCTGTAAATGTGGTAAATTACATTGCTTGATTTTCAGGTGTTGAACCAACCTTGCATTCCCAGACTAATTCTATCTCAATAAAGTTTGTTTTTAAGAAAAAAAAAAAGAGAGAGACAGGGGAACTTTGAGTTAAAAGACACACAGAGGATGTAATCAATCATAACATGTAGCCTTTATTTGGATCCTGGGGTTTTTATTTTAAGCAAAAAAGAAATACCGTCTTTATGAGCAATTGGAAGTTTGAACACTGACAGGATGCTTGATAGCAGGGAATTATTGTTGATTTTTTAAAGTATGATAATGGTATTGTAGATATCTTTTTTAAAAAGATTCTTTAAAGTTTAGAGATAATGAATTCTGAAATATTAATGAATTGAAATGATTTCTATGAAGACTTTGATGGTCCCCCATCATTCTTAGGATAAAATCTAGAACCTGTACTTCCTCTTCTGCCCTCACCCACTGCACTCCAGCTGCACTGGCCTGCTTGCAATTTCTTCAATGTGCCAAGCTCTTCCTTTTCTTACGGTCTTTGCACATACTATTCCTTGGGGATGCTTCTCTGACCCCTTCCCCTCCTCCCACCACATTGGTCCCTTGTCATATGCTGTCTCTCATGCTGGCACACAAGAGTTGCCTGAAATCTCCGGCAACAAAAGAGAGGAAAATGAGGGCCCTGGTCTCCTCCCCCTCTCCCCACTGCTGTTGTCTTTCTTTTTTTTTTCCCTTTTTATTTTATTTATTTATTTATTTATTTTTGGCTGTGCCATGCAGACTGCGGGATCCTAGTTCCCCAACCAGGGATGGAACCTGGGCCTACGACAGTGAAAGTGTCAAGTCCTAACCACTGGACCACCAGGGAATTCCCCTCACCGCTGTGGTCTTAGATCACCATCACCTCTCACCCGTACCTCTGCAGGAGACACCTCACCTGTCTTCCTGTCCACTCTAATGCACCCTCCACACTGCAGCCAGGGTGCATTTTCCAAGGGTCAGCTCTGACTGTGGGGTCAACTTGTCTGAACTGAAGGGCACACTCAGTGGATATGACCTTGTTAAGTCCCCTGGCAACCTAAAAACATAGATGCAGCCTGTGTACCTAACCGTGGAGTAGGTCCCTCTTATCCTCCATCTCTCCTCTGCCACTCAAGGGCTCTGCACTCGCAGGTCGTGGAGGGGCCAGGGTGTGTAGTGACCCCAGGCACCTCGCCCAGCAACCGTCTCATGGTTGGCACCAGAAGCCACTTTGCTGCTGTCCAGGCCTGGGCACTGGTCCCAGGAACAAAGAGTGTCCTCTGGGCTGGACCCCAGGTTACCAGTTCCTGCCCAGAGGGAACATAAAGTCCAGTGTGCGTTCTTGGAAAAGCTGCATCAGGGAGTTTAATGAGTGACCTGCAGGGCTGTTTTCCAGCCCTGATGGTTCAGAGAAGCCTCAGAGGCCGGGCAGCTGGATGGGGCCCTGGCCAATGGTGGCGGCAGCTGGAAAAGCAGAGTGGAAAACACCCCTTTGGAGCTGAGCTCCCTTGGGAGGCACCTCCTCTCCTCGGCAACCATCCTGTGGATGTGGGGGGAGTGGGGAGCACAAGACTCGGAATCACAGCCTGGATTCCAGGCCAACTCTGCCCCTGGCTTGCTGTAGGACTTTGAGCAATCGCTCCTTCTCACTTGCCTCTGTTTCAGAGCCTCAAATGGGAAATTTAAGAGAAGATGGGAGAGAAAGGAGGCCGACGGAGCACACACTCCCTTGGCAGCTCCTCCGGGCTTGAGTTGCCGATGTCCCTCCTTTTCAGCCTCTGCGCCTGGACCTTCCTCTCTTCCCATCTTCCCTCCTCGGAGAATGGAGGCAGGGGAGCCTGGAGGCTGGAGGCCTGGGCTGCAGAGTCAGATGGGCCTGCATCGAGTCCTTCTCTTCCCCTCCCCTCCATGCTGTGTGAGTTTGGACAAGTGGCTCACCTTCTCTGAGCCCCCATCGCTCATCTGTGAAATGGACATAATATTCTTTGCCTCTGGAGTTCCTGGGAGAATTAAATAAACTCAGGTCTATAGGGCATTGAACAGTCTACTAATGGTATTTTGACAAACATGAAGGGCCAGGGTGAGTCTGGGGAGCACGAGGCAGGAGAGAGCAGCAGTTCTCAGCGCTCGATGCCATGGCCCCAGGGCTGACACTGCATGGGCTGCAACGTCCCTGGCTCCATAAAATATTAACAGCCCAGCAAACGGCAGGGGTCAAGTTGTGACCCATGGCCCCTAGGGCTGCACAAAGAGGGTAGTTCAGTCCAAGTAAAGTCTCTACAGTTTGGGCCCTGGACAAATGGCGTATGAGGGGGAACTGGGAAGCCCCTCCATCCCTCCCTGCTTCCCTCCTTCCTGGAATCTCTCCCCACCCAGCCTGAAATTTCACCACTGGTAACTTCTGTGCTTTAAACCAGGGATTGGCAAACTATGGTCCCTGACTGGTTTTGTAAAGCTTGCAAGCTAAGAATGGTTTTTGCATTTGTAAAAATGCAAAAAAAAGATCGAAAAAAGACTTCCACGACACATGAAAATGACATGAATTCGAAGTTAGAGCCCACAAACAAAGTGTTACTGGAACTCAGCCACTCCTCCTTTGTGTGTTGGCTGTGGCGGCTTTTGTACTGCAACGGCCAGGGGAGTAGTTTAATACGTTCCCCAAAGCCAAAAAGATTCACTATCTGGTCCTTTACAGAAGATGTTTGCAGACCTCTGATTCAAAAGAAACCAACTTTGAAAGTGGGAATGCCCTGGGGAAGATTCAGTTGGGCCTGTTGGTAGGAGTCAGGAGTCCCCGTCTGACCATTAACCGGTCACCTATCAAGCAAGTGACTGGGCCATGTTCCCTCTGGGCGTCCTTTTCTCCATCTGTAAAATGCACACAGAGATTCCTTCCAGCATTGCTGGAAGGCTCCGTTTATGAAGTCTGATGGTCATTCATACCTTAGTGGGAAATAACTCAGCTTTCCTTGTTGCCCAGATGAGAGACGGGGATGCTAAGGGGTAGGTGACAGAGTCACACTGACCAAAGACAGCCGGAAGAAAGGATCCCTCCTCTCCAGAACCACGTGCAAGACAGACAGCCTCCTTCTGCCAGAGACTGTGTTGAGGGACAGCTGGCAGGGACTGCAGGCAGCCCAGGCAGGAGGGCAGGGACAGGGTTGGCGGGGGAGTGGGAGGAAAAGCAGTGCTGGGCTTCTCAGGAGTCCTGTCCCAGCACACTGGAGACAGGTCAATACATAAATAGACATTCTAATCGTGTCCCTCCCCAGCTCCCCCTGTCAAAGCCAAGAGCCCTACACAGGCCCAGAGGCTCCCAGGATCTGCCCCACCCCGCTTACCTTTCTAGTCACACCTCCCTCTTCCTTCCCCCCACCAACCCCCAGCTCCAGCTACCCGCCCCCAACACCTCCTTGCCAGACCACCACCCCAGAGCATCCTCCTGCCAGAAGGCCCTGGTATTTGCTGTTCCCTCTGCCAAAACACCCTTCCTGCAGATGTCTGCCCGGCTGTCTCCCTCACCTTCCTCAGGTCTCTGCTCCGATGCCGCCTTCTCAGTGAGGCCCGCGCTGATGGCCTATTAAAAACTGCCCCCTAACCCACACTTCCCAACTTAGGTTTTCTCCCCAGC
Organism: Phocoena sinus; assembly: GCF_008692025.1. Lineage (NCBI taxonomy): Eukaryota > Metazoa > Chordata > Mammalia > Artiodactyla > Phocoenidae > Phocoena > Phocoena sinus. The sequence goes on from NC_045768.1 coordinate 5,839,738, forward strand.
ACCCTCGCTGACGGACAAGTACACATTTCACTCTTCATTTCCTTGCTGTTTATAAACCCTTCGCCTCGAAGAACGTAAGTTCACAAGCACAGGGATTTTTACGTTCACTGCCTGGCACATAAGCAGGACCTAATGAATCTTTGGTGGATGACGGAATGATTAAATTTAATTAATTCATTAAATATAATTAGGAATTATTCTTAATTAAGCATTACTTTTTGCTACCATGGATAGCTGCTGTGTGATAAATTTCCTTCTCATTTAATTCTCCCCACAGCCCTGGGGGTGGGGACCCTGTCGTATTTTCATATTTTTGGATGAGTAAACTGAGCCCAGAAAGGTGCCAGAGCCACCCTACGAATCAAGAGCAGAGGTTCCTGGACTGCTCCTCTGGTGCTCCTGGACCAGAAGGGTGGTGGTCTCCCTCCCAGCCAAAGCCCCTCCTTACCAAAGCAAAATAACTGGATCAAGAAATCGAATTGGTAAAAGCAAACGTTTTTATAGTATACATACACACACCGGGTTCAGGATGACAGTGCCAGGTATGGGCGGGTGACAACTGCTGCCCCTCCCCTCGGGTGTCTTGGTGCCCTGTGTCCCGGGCCAGGTTCCCCTTTGCCCTTTACCACCTAAGGGCAGCCTTTGTCACCTGCCTGCCGGGCTCCACCCCCACGGGGGGGGGGGGGCGGGGGACTAGGGGGAGCTCGGGTTCTCGCTGTCCCGGGGTCAAGGTTGCGCGCAGGGTCGTGTTTGCTGCAGGTCTCGATGACGCACGGGGACGGGAGAAGATGACGTCGCTTGCCACAGCAGGTGGCGTGGGCAAGGGCCACCTGGGCGGTGCGGCCGGGGCCTCTCCACCCCCCATCCCCGGAGGTCGCTGGCCCCAGAGCCGCTGCCCACGACCGCGACCCTCAGTAGGGGTAGGGGGACACGGCGATGAGCAAGACGAAGACGCTTTGGTGGCGCGGCGCCGCGGCGCGCACGGTGAGCCGGTAGAGGCCCGCGCGGGTGAGCGCGCGGCGGGTGTAGACCGCGCCGCGGCCGGCGCGCAGCGGGCGCAGGGCGAAGGGGCTGCGCGGGTCGGACTCGAGCACGCTGAGCTCCGTGCGGTTGGCGGGGACGCCGGCCTCGGAGAGGGCGGCCAGGCGGGCCACTTCTTGGAGGGCGTGCACGCCCAGGGGCAGCGGCAGCAACTTGTACTGCAGCGTGGAGGGGCCGCCCGTGCTGCAGTCCTGCGAGCAGCGCCGGAAGCACGTCCTGCGGGCGGGACAGACCGACGGACTCTGGGTTGCCATCTGAGTGTGCCCGGTCGCATAAAGCGGATCTCACCCCCGACCCCCGCAGTTCAACCATGCGCCGACCCCCCCACCCCACGCGCCCTGTGCCTCTCTACAAGGGCCACTGTTAGCCCATTTTAGAGAGCGGCAAACTGAGGCCCCAGGAAGCCAGAGACGTGCCCTTTCCCATCTGAGCAGGTCCCCCCCATAGGTGATAAAATTTACAGCCTTCCATGTCCCCCGGAAGCCCAGAGCTGAGTCACGGGCTCTGGATTTGGGGGGGTGGGGTTGTGCTCAAAGACTTGTGCTCAGCCTTGCCAAGGGCGCCCACTCCCTCTGCCCCGCCACCTCAGCCTAGGCTTCCTGGTTAGTAGAGTCCGGGGCAAGTCGCCACCCCAGGTTCCTTTCCCTAACAGCTGCAGCTGGTTGGTGCCAGCCAAGGTCCGTCCCCACGTCTGTGCGTGTTTAGGAGTGTCTGTAGCCATAGTGAGAGAAACGTATTTTGTGTTTGTGTAGCGGCGCATGTCTGAGCCCTGGGGTTTTGTGTGGGATTCTGGGTGGGGTTTATGCACCTGCACGTGTGTTCCTGTGTCCAGAGTTTCCTGAATGTATGCATGTGTTCCCATGTGTCCCTGTGTGTCCATCTCCCAGCACCCCTCCCTCCAGTTCTCTCCCAACTCTGGCGTCTCCCAGCCCCCTGTGCTCCATGCATGGCCCAAGCATCACTGTGCAGGGAATGGTACTGTCAAGGTGAGCTCACACCCCAAGTGGCTGCAGGAAAGTGCTTGAGGGCACACTGCCCCGTGAGCTCAGGGGCCTCGCCCAGGAGTCCTGGCAGGGTTGACCCACTGACCCTAAGAGGATCTCTGCCTGAGACAGGGCCTTCCTGGAGGCCCTCCTTCCTCCTTCGGGCTATACAGGAGCCAGAGTGTCGGCTGCCCAGATCCTGGCAGGGAATCCTCCCCATTCACCCCGTAGCCAACTCAGCCCTTACCCAGGGCTGGAGCCCTGCCGGAAGGTGGCAGGACACGGCGTGTTCACACACTGGTAGCTGCCGCGGGTGTTGAAGCACATCTGGCTGGGCCCACACTCGATGCTGTCCTCCTGACACTCGTTGATGTCTGGGCAGGGAAGTAGGTGAAGAGATGGGGGGTAAAAAGATGGAGCAAAGCGGGGAGGGGCCCAAGAAGGAGCCAGGGAAGGCGTGGGGGGAGGGTTAAGTGGGAGAGACATGCCTTCCGAGGGCAGTGAGGTGCACGGCCCCTTCCCCGGTCCCCAGCCAGCCTGACCCATGACAGCCCAAGTGGCAGTCTCCTAGCACCTCCCCATTTCCCCAGGTGGTCACTCTGGGGACCTCCTAAGCCTAGAGCTGGGGTGGAGAGGCTGGGGGAGATGAGGACTGCCCTCGGACCCAGAGGAGCCACTGTCCATGATCCTTCTCTGCCCCCCGTAGGAGCCCCACTCTCTCAGAGGACATTCACTGACCCCCATGACAGAGAGGGAGGGATGGAGACTGGCAAGGCAGACATGATTCCCGCTGTACAGGGAAGAAGCAGCATGACTGGCCGGACCCCAGAGCACCTTAGTTAGGGAAAATGCACTGGCCTGGGAGTTGGAGGACTTTCCTGCTACTCCCAGCAGCAGCTGCCTTGCTGCGAGCGCCGGCTCTGTGCCCGCCCTCCACACGTCTCTCCCCAACATTTAGGGGAGGGCTCTGTTAGCTCCATCTCACCAGGAGACTGAGCCACAGAGAGGTGAAGTGAGTTGCCCAGTGACACACAGCAGAGCAGCCCCCAGGGCTGTTTTCAGAGCTGCCCACGCAGCTTCTTAGCTCCTGCTTGGAGTGTGGGTCCCGGCCTGGCTCTGGCCACCTGGGGGTGGCACTTAGCCCCTCCCTGCCCCTCCCTCACATGAGATGGCTGGGAAGGGGCTGGAGAGAGCAGACTGGGTGAGAGAAGCCCCCTCCTGCTCACCCTGGCAGTTCTTCCCGCTGGGGAGGAGGCGGTAGCCAGCGGGGCAGAGGCAGTGGTAGCTGCCCTCGGTGTTTCGGCAGGCGTGCTGGCACAGGCTCCTCAGCTGGCACTCGTCCAGGTCTGGCCCGGGCCATGGGGTGGCGGGATGGGGACAGAGAAACACTGAGTCACAGATGCCCAGGCGGCCACACGACTAACCGCAGGGCTCAGGACAAGCCAGGGAAGTCCCTGCCTTAGGCACCCGGCCTTCTCCCTGCCCTGCCCCACCCAACCCTGGATCGCGAGGTTAGGAGACTCCCTGGGCTTGATGCGCACCAAGGCACGGGGGGTGGAGACAGCGCTTCCAGGACACCCTCTGCCCAGGTGGCAGCGCTGAAGCACATCCGCCCTCCAGGCTACCCTCCCCCTTCGCACCTCTGCAGCCCAGCGCCAGCCTCCGCAGGGCCCAGGGACTCTCCTCGACACCCCCTGCCCCTGTAGCACCCCCCGGTCCCTGTTCACATTCTCATGTCAACCTGGAACATACTCCTTCCCTGCCTGACTACTTCACCTCTGCACACCAAGAGGAATGTTCTCAAAGTGGGTTCCTGGGAACATCTGCCCTCCCTCTGGGTAAAGTGTTCTGAAGTCAAATGCTTTGGAAAGGACCCCATCCACTATGGAAGCCCCTCGCCGATGAGCACAGCCAGGACTCCAAGAAACCTTGTAGCAAGGAGGCTTCCATCTGCCTGCACCGCCTACCCCGCTTACCTGTGAACCCTGGGTTTCTGAACACGGGTGTGGTGCCCACACGCCCAGCCCAGGAGCCTGAGACAACATAGCTGGGTGTGTCCCCGGTGGGCACGGCTGGGGCTCGGTCTTACCCGTGCAGACGCCGTTCTGCCGGATGAAGCCAGGAGGGCACCAGGCCCGGCCCGTGCTCAGGGCTCTGGGGCCCGGTCGGAGGGAGACCCAGGCGTGGTAGGACCCACCGGGGACGGGGGCGCGGGGACGCAGCCAGGCCACCAAGGGGTCCCGGTGGCTGACGGTGGTCACGTTTGGTCCACTGCGCTCCAGCGGGGCGCAAGTCTTGCCGTCTCGGAGGAGGGTCTGGCCGGGCGGGCACAGGCAGCGGTAGCTGCCCTGGAGGTTGAGGCACTGGTAGGCACAGCTCCGGGGCAGCTGCTGGCACTCGTTGATATCTGGAGAGGAGCAGAGCCAGGCGATGTGCCAAGGTGGCTCAGGGCGCGCTGCAGCCGCTCCACCGGGCTCCAGCCGCCTCTGCTGCTCTCCGGCCCTCCCCAGAATCCAGCTGCCTCACCCGTGCACACAGGCCTGCCCCCAAGCCCTCCCTCTCCTGGACCACCCCCAGCCTCCTCTCCCGCTCCAGCCTCTACTGCTCAGAGGGGACCCCCCACCGCCCCCAGCTCTGGGCTCCGGACCCCAGTGTCCCTCAGCACCCCTCCCTTCAGCCTCCTGGTGAGGTCCATTCCACCTGCAAAGCCTCTCTGAGACCCACCCACTTCTCTCCACCCGCCTCCTCCTCCTGGGCTCCCAGGGAAGGTGACCTGGCCGGGCAGGGGGTGAGGTTTTGGTGGAAACAGCAGGCAAAGCACGGATCAGGCACATGCTGGGCACACAATCGGTGTCGGCTGCTGTTCTGTTCACAGGACTCAGTGTCACCCGTCATAACCGATCCCTGCCCGTGAGCTGTGGGTGCTGACCAGGGTCCCAGGGAGGGCGTGGCTCTCCCCATACCTAGGCAGGGCAGGCCGGGGCCCTGGGCCCGGTACCCCCTGGGGCAGCCGCAGCGGTGCCCGCCTGGGGTGTTCTCACAGATCTGGCTGTAGTGACACTCGTCCGTCTGCTCCAGACACTCGTCCACATCTGGAAAGGCAGGGGCAAGGGCGGGGGGGTGCTGAGCCCACAGTCCCTCCCCCTAGGACATACCACGCGTCTCCGCATCTGGGCCTCATCTGCGTCCCCATCTCCAACTTCAGTGCCACCAGGAGGAATGCCAGCGTTTGCCACCACCCTTCCTAATTATACCAGCTTTGGAGAGTAAGAAGGTTCCAGGTCCCAAAGAAGGAAGAGGCTTAAAAGGTGGGCTTTGGAGGCAGAGTCCTGGGTTTGGACTCAGCCCTGCCATGTCTCTTGATCCTTGAGCCAGTAACTGTCCCTCTCTGAGCCTCAGTTTCCGCATCTGTAAAAAGGGGTCACGATAGGACTCCTTCATGGGATCATGGGGAGAAAACTGGATCATAGGCACCTGAAGGGCTTAGGACCCTGGTCTATGGGCCGGGCTCAAAAACTGGTGAGAAGGAAGGAAGGGAGGGCGGGAGAAGGCAGGAGGAGCCCTAGAAATGGGATGAAATGGGATGAAATGGGATGAAATGGGATGACTGCCTCTTCTGAGTCCAAGGTTACCTCGCTCTCCCCCTCCACTGACGCCTTCTCTTGGGGAAACCAGGACGACCCACAGTCATGAAAGCCTAGAATTCTAGAAAAGGAGGACCCTAGAGGTCACCCATCCCGGGGTGGCAGCTAGGCTTTGTCTCAAAGGCCCACTGCAACTGATTGAGAGTAGCCACTGTAGCTGGAGAAGCTGTGTTGAGAAGGATTCAGAGGCTGTCTGTGGGCTGGACCGTGACCCACGAGGGGAAAGAGGGGAAGTGGCGGTAGATGTAGCACATGTTTGCCATCCCTGACCTGGTCCCCCTTCATCAGACAGATGAGAAACCCGAGACCCAGAAAGGAAAAGACACTTGCCAAAGGGACTCAAGTCACCAGCAGCCAGGCTGGGTCAGGACTCAGACCTCCTGAGCCCAGCTCAGGCTTTCTCCCCGGCCTCACGCGACTCCTTCTGCCAAGAGAGTTCCAGTTTCCCTGAAGGCCCAGCGTCCCAGTGACACACAGCATGCCCTCTGCTGAACTCCGGCAACCACTGGGTCCCCGGGGGTCGGGACAGCCCAGCACCCTTCCCCTGTCACCTTCACAACTGGCTCCATCAGTGGCCACCCAGAAGCCGGGCCCGCAGTTAGGGAGGCAGCGGTAGGACCCCAGCAGGTTCACACAGCGCTGTCCCTCTTGGCAAGGATCGGCCTCCCAAGCGCACTCGTCCACATCTGTGGGGGGGGGACGGGGGCAGGGGCTGCATGAACACTTGTCCCCAGGTCCAGCCTACCCACACAGGCTTTGTCCTTAGGCCCAGAGGCCCCTGGCAGGAAGGTCCCCACCCCTCCTGCTAGCTCTGTCCATCATCTCGGCACCCCCAGACACACAGAGCCTCCTCTGAGGGGCCCGGAGGCCCTGGCCTGTAGCATCTGAAGTGAGGCTGCGCTAATGCCCTTTGGGTGCCCCAAAGAGACTTGGCCACACCAGGCCCCGCTGGTGGGATGGAGGGACACAGGTGTGGGATCAGAGTCCAGACAGCATCTCAGGGTCAGATTTATCGTCCAGCAACTTCATCATGGGGGCAAGCAGGGCAAGCAGGCCAGATGGGTATCAGCTCACTTCCAAGCCCGGTGGACTGGAAATGCCCGCTGAGGGCTGGGAAAGCTTCTGAGGCCACGTCCAGGCTCAGCGGGTGTGCGTGCCGTGAGCACATGGTGGCCACATGCGTGTCTTTAGAGATCCCCATCGCCCCTCGGTACTTGAGCCTCTCCCCTCTGTGGCCCTCAAAATAAGAAGTTCTCAGTGGAACCCCTAGGTCCACGTCCCCTGAGGGATGTGCCCCCTGGCCAGGGTCCCAGCCCCGGAATCTCCCTGAGCACACCCGGGCCAGGTCCAAGACGAGCCTCTCCACCTGGGGCCCGCTCACCTCTGCAGGTTCTTTCGTCCCTGGCCAGGGTGAAGCCAGCTGGGCAGGAGCAAGAGAAGCGGCCGGGCACATTGCGGCAGGAGTGGGCGCAGGGGCTGGGACTGCCCAAGCACTCGTCCCTGTCTGCGGGGTGGGGAGAGGTCCGGTGGTCTGTGCTCACGGGCCCTCCAGCCCTCCGTCCCTCCCAGGCTGAGGCCTCCCTCGTCCCTGCTGGGGTGGGGAGGCATGCTCACCCACGCAAAACTCTCCCTGGGTGTCCAGCTCAAAGCCCTCTGGGCAGCCGACTTCATTCTCTTCTGCTAGGCAAAGGGGACAGACCTTGAGGACACGAGGGCCCCAGTGCCCAAGGCGCCCGGGGATAGAGAGCCCAGGCCCTTGTGGGGGCCCTGGCAGGATCTGGCTGGGACAGTTGGGGGGTGTGGAGAGGGGACGGGGGCCTCACCAGCTTGCAGGGCCGTGGAGAGCTGGAAGCGCAGGGCCTTGGCCTCGGGGTCGAAGGCCGAGCTGATAGCGGAGGCCCGCAGGTGCTGCACCAGCTGGGGCTGGGGGCCCTGAGCCGCGTCGTACCGGATGCTGTGGTTGCCGCGCAGGAACGACAGGAGGCTGTCCTGCAGGAAGCTCTGCGTGGAGCCCACAAAGAGCCGGCCGGGCCCCGTCTGCACGTACTGCTCCTGGAAGTCCTGCAAGAGGCCGGCAGGGAGGACATCACGACGTCGACTTCCAAGGGGCGAGGGACCCTCCGCCCCCAGTGGGGATGCTGGGGTGCGGGCCTGGTGGGCCTTTCAGCTCTTCTTCCAACAAGCTGGGCACCCTCAAGCTGTCTGTGAAGCTGGGCCAGAGCGCCCTCCTGCCGTGGGGTTATTCCTCCCCTGGGCCCAGCCAGGCCACGCCCCAGACCCTGCTGGGGAGTCAGGAAGGAAAGTGGGCCCAGCTGCTCGGGGAGGGCTGGGGCAGGACATGCCACTCTCTCGCGCGCGCCCCATCTGCACACCCCAGGGCTCTCCCCACACCTGCACTTGCAGATCTGCGTCCGCCAGGCTCTCGGGGACGATGCCATTGACCACCACGTCGAGGAGTAGGAAGCCATCGGGATCCAGGCCCCGGGCCACCTGGGTCATTGTGAGCAGCTCCCCTGCAATCCATCCCCACCCAGCCTGGAGTCACCTCGGGGGAGAGGCCCTGGGCTCAGACCTCAGCCCCACCTGGTCCACCTCGGGGAGACCCCCACTCACCTGTGGCAAACTCCACATGCGACTCCTGCTGGAAGCGGCCGCCCGTCAGGGAGTGGCCGTTCAGGGCATCTCCACTCTCTCTGGCCAGAGCCCAGTAGATGGGGGCGATGGCGACCACAAGCACCCGCATCAGAGGCCCTGGACGGGGTGGACACAGAGGCTGGGTTAGAGCCAGACCCCGAGGGCAGCCGCTCTTCTACTCAAGGTCTCTCTGCAGCTCCCTACTGCCCCCAGGAGAGCTCAGCCCTTTGCCTCCGGACCCAGGCCTAGCCCGTGATCGCCTGGGCCGGGAATTAGACCAGAAGGTGGGAAGCGGTGAAGACAAAAACTACCTCGCGGAGTAGTTGTGAAAATTAGCAAAATATATTTATACAAAGAAGTGCCTTTAATATTCAACTGAATTCAATAAATACTGAGGGCTACTGGGTCACCACAGAGCACGGGACTGCATCGACCATCAGTACACACGTGCGGGACCAAGCAGAAAACCAACTGTCTCCTAAGTTACAGACACCTTCCAGAAGAGCCTGGAAGAGGGAGGGTCATTCTAAACCACTGACTTGGAAGAAAGAGCCCAGAAGTGCCCTGGACATGGATTCTCAGACCTTTTCCCACAATGCCCAGCCCTCCTCTCAGGCCAGGTGGGGTCTGGGACTGGGGAAGGGGCAAGGCCGTTTGCTTGGGGCCAGGGACGGTCCAGCTTCTCAGCCAAACTGCTGGCTCAGAAGAGGTACAAGAGGGCTGATGTTCACAGGAGCCAGCTGGGCCCCTGTCTCTGGGAGCAGAAACTTCTCGGCCTCTCCGTGCCTCTGCTTCCACTAAACAGAGCCAGGCATGCCTGGCCTGGAGCCAGATGCATCTCCATGGTTCCTGCTCCTGAAGCTGGAAGAAGCAGCTACACCTGGGCAGTGTCTCACTTCACTCCCTCTCTGCCGACAGCCAGCCCGGAGTGACGCCCCTCCCCCAAGCCAGAGTCCCCTGACCCCTCACTGCTCACACAGTCTGTGGTCAAGGGCAGCTCTGGAGAGGCTGCTTTTAGCAAAGCCCCTGTCAACACTACCCTCTCCCTGCTCTGGACCCCCATGAGGGGATGCAGGACCCCCTGGGCAGGGTGAGACGGCAGGGTCCATTACAGCGGCGTCTGTAATGTCTCTCCAGAACATTCCATCTGCTTAGGACACACTATTTTATGAATCTGTTTGAAAGTGGACATTGCTTGGTTCTCTGGGCCTTCTAGCTTACTTTATTCTCCACATTTCCCCTTTTCTGTCCCCTGCAGCCCGCATCCCTTACTCCTTGCTAGTGACCCCTTCACTTCGGTAGCAGCTCTTGCCTTAACAGTGGGAAAAAAATCCTCACATAGCAATCAGTCGTTTCCAAAGTCACAATCTGACCCTGCATTCACATAATACTGGTAATTTCGCACTCTCGGGCTGATCTTAAATGCAGTTATTTTGTTTGGTTGGGGGCTGTGGGGTGGGGAGGAGGTGGCCTGCACCTCGATCCACCTTGACTCAGCTCAGGTCGGAGGGTCCCCAGGCGCGCAGGAGGTGCTCTGGCCCCCACTTACCCACACTCGCGGGGATGTGGCTGATGCTGCTGCAGATGGTGGTGACCCCAGAACGTGTCTCCTGTTGCACGCTGGTGTTGAGGACAGCCATACCAAAGTTCTGCCCATTGATCACCCCAATCATGCTGCCCCGGCTCCCCCGGGGCTCCCCTGTGAGGAAGGAAGAGAACAAGAGTGACACTATCCACCTCTGTGCCCTCAGGGATATGCAGGTACTGTTTTCCATTTCATGAAGGAGTAAACCGAGGCTCAGAGAGGGGCAGTAACTTGCCCAAGGACACACAGCTAATGGGCAATGAACTCAACACTCAGGGGATCCTGGCTTCTAGACAGAAGGGAGACATTTAAGAGGAGCCCCACACAGGGACGGTACCAGCTTCTAATTCTGGCTCTGCCATCGCCTTCTTGAAAACCCGGGCAAGTCTGGCCCCCAAGCCACACATGAGTTGGCTTATCTATAAAATGAGGAGGTGGGACCACAGATGCACCAAAGACCTGTTGGGTTCTAAAATGCCAAGTGATGGGGGCGGGGGGCCTGGCACACTGGAGGAGGCACCTGAACGCTTCCCATTCCATCAGTGGCCCTGGCTCCAGCTGCGCTGCAGCTGGCCCAGCTGGGGTGGGTTGAATTCCTAGCAGCCGCCAGGCAGTCTGCTAGCAGATGCTCTTCAGCACTAACCAAATGGATTCTACAGGCACAGGCAGATGCTTCCTCTGGCTAATGGGCCAGCTGTCTCGTTTGGACAGATGGCAAGAGACAGAACCCAGCCTGACTCTCCACTCACCAGCCCTCAGGGGAAATTGACAACGAATTGCCAATGATCTGTCAAAAAACTAACATTCAACACTCCATTGCCAAGATCCTAAGTGGGTAGATTGGGGGCTGGTTAATTCTGGATTCCAGGAAGCAATGCCATTTCCTGCAGCCCTTAGCTGGGGTTTGATGAGATTTGATGCCCATTTGGGATGTCTCTCGTCAATACCTGCAGCTCTGGGATTTATGGGGGGGACAGGAAAAGGCAATGAACCTTCCCCTGGCCTTGTAATAACGGGGTAAGGAGGTGTCGGGAGCAGCAGATAAGAAGGCAGCAGCATGACCCTGGCAGTTTTAGAAGGGGACAGGAAATTGGAGGCCAGGAATGACAAGCCACTGGCAACCTTCTCAGACATGAGGTAACTCAGCAGCCTCTTGTCCCCCACAAGGCCAGGATGCCCCTCCCCAGACTTATGGGAAAGGAGGGAGAGAGTTAGGGGGCCTCAACGCCTTTGAATATCTTTTATGTAGCAATGTCCCTTGAAGGAATTTATCCTATAGAAATATTCAGTCCAGCACACAAAGATGTGCACCACAGGACAGTTTTTGGAGGGGAAACTGGGGAAAAAAACAACCCACAAACCTGTTGTTTATTTAATGAAGCCAACAGCAATTAAGTTTAAAACGTGTTCCTATGGGGCTTCCCTGGTGGTGCGGTGGTTGAGAGTCCGCCTGCCGATGCAGGGGACACGGGTTCGTGCCCCGGTCCAGGAAGACCCCGCATGCCGCGGAGCGGCTGGGCCCGTGAGCCACAGCCGCTGAGCCTGCGCGTCCGGAGCCTGTGCTCCACAACGGGAGAGGCCGCAACAGTGAGAGGCCCGCATACCGCAAAAAAACCCAAAAAACAAAAACATGTTCCTATGGAATGGTATGAAATCATTACAAAAGGTGTGAACTAGACTATTGTCCACGATCGAGTAAGAAAATATGGCAGGTTGTAAACACAACTTGTACACTTGACCTCATTTGTAAAAAGAAAAAAGTGTATCTCTTTACATTCAGAGAAAAAGTGTAGAAATATATACCCCAAATAATTCCCTGAGCTATTTCTAAATGAATTTTGAGAGCTAACTGATCATTACTTTTTTCTTCACACATTTAAAAAACTTATCTGGCCTTTCTACAATTAACATACACAAGGTACAAATTAGTTATTTCCATTACAAAAGTAAGGATGCTGTTATGGGTTGAACTGTGTCCTCCTAAAAGGATGTGCTGAAGTCCTAACCCTCGGTACCTGAGCACGTGACCTTATTTGAATGTAGGGTCTGTACAGAGGTACCCATGTTAACATGAGGTCATGAGGGTGGGCCCTAACCTAATATGACTGGTGTCCTTATATAAAGGGGAAATTTAGAGACAGACACGAGCACAGGGAGGATGCCACGTGATCATGAAGGCAGAGAGAGGGGTGACGCTTCTACAATCAAGGAACTCCAGCAAACTCCCAGAAGCTAGGGGAGAGGCCTGCAGTAGATTCTCTATGATATATCTCAGAAGCAACCAACCCTGCTGGCACCTGGATCTTAGATTTTCACCCTCCGGAAATACAAGATCATATACTTCTGTTGTTTTAGGCCCCGCTGGGCAGGGAATCCCACCCCTGTCCACAAAGGTCTGGGCAGGGAGGCTCCATACCTCTCACGGCCAGGAAGGCCCGGGCTGTGGCAGAGCCCAGGAGGTTGCGAGCAACGCACTCATATGCGCCCGCATCCCCAGTCTCCACTCGCTCCAGCCACAGGCTCCCATCCGTTAGGGTCCTGAGCCGCCGGCTGGTCCGCAAGGGCTGGCCCGCTCGCAGCCACTCCACCGTGGGCACCGGCTCTCCAGAGGCCTGGCACCGCAGGGCCACGGCATCCCCAGATCTCACTGTCACGTCTTGGGGCTTCACCTGGAACACCGGGGCACCTGTGGGAGGCCCAGGGCGGCTTTTAGGAACATCTTATTATTTTTGCATACAGGCACACCTTGGAGATACTGCACGTTCAGTTCCAGACCTCCGCAATAGAGCAAATATCACGATAAAGTGAATCACGTGACATTTTTGGTTCCTCGAGCATATAAAAAGTATGTTTATACTGTAGTCTATTACGTGTGTAATAGCATTATGTTTAAAAATACAACCTATATATCTTAATTTAAAAACAGCTGATTGCGGGGCTTCCCTGGTTGCGCAGTGGTTGAGAGTCCGCCTGCCGATGCAGGGGACGCAGGTTCGTGCCCCGGTCCGGGAAGATCCCACATGCCGCGGAGCGGCTGGGCCTGTGAGCCATGGCTGCTGAGCCTGAGCGGCTGGAGCCTGTGCTCCGCAACGGGAGAGGCCGCAACAGTGAGAGGCCCGCGTACCGCAAAAAATAAAATAAAATAAAATAAAATAAAATAAAATAAAATAAAAAAATAAATAAAAAGAGGTCTTTCCTGATCACCCCCCAAAATTGCCTGAACTTTGAATTACTCCACAACCATGCTCCGCTTCAATGATGGAAGATGGGAGTTTTATTTTAATTTTCAGAAGTTTGCCTTTAATTTTTAGAAGTTTGATAGCGATGTGTCTCAGTGCAGACATCTTTGGGTTTATCCTGTTTGAGTTTTCCTCAGCTCCTTGAATTTGTAGGTTTATGTATCTGGTGAAATTTTGGGGAATTTCAGCTCTTGTTTCTTTGATTACTTCTCACCTGTCTTTCTCCTTTCCTTCTGAGGCTCTAATGAATGAATGTGAGATCTTTTGGGGGTAGTCCCACAGATCGCTGAGGCCCTGTTCATTTTTCTCCCTAGTCTATTTTCTCTCTGTTGTTCAGACTAGTTAAATTCTACTGTTATATCTTCAAATTTGCTAATTCTTTCCTCTGTCCTCTTTGTACAATTACACCCATCCACTGAGCTTTTAATTTTGTTTATTATAAATTTAGTGCTAATTTGGTTCTTCTTTATATCAGTTTCCTTGCAGAGATCTACTTTTTCACGTTTAAGCATGTTCACAGTTGCTCACGGCCACTTTCATGCCCTTGTTTTTTTTTTTTTTTTTTTTTTTTTTTTTTTTTTTTTATGCGTTACGCGGGCCTCTCACTGTTGTGGCCTCTCCCGTTGCGGAGGACAGGCTCCGGACGCGCAGGCTCAGTGGCCATGGCTCACGGGCCCAGCCGCTCCGCGGCATGTGGGATCTTCTCAGACCGGGGCACGAACCCGTGTCCCCTGCATCGGCAGGCGGACTCCCAACCACTGCGCCACCAGGGAAGCCCCATGCCCTTGTTGAGTTGAGATTTTCCTTGTTCTTGGTATGATGAATGAGTTTCAAGTGTATACTGAACAGTCTGAGTTGAAAGACTCTAGTTCTAGTTCTTTTGTTTTAACAGGCTGCCTTGGACGCTGCCACGGGAAGGAGGTGTGGCCTCATTATTTCCAGGTGAAGGTAGAAACCCCGCTTCCCCAGCTGGCCTCCACTGACACCCCAGAACAAGAAGGCGTGCTTTACCATCACTGGGCAGGCACAGAGTTCAGAGTTCACACTAGGCCTCCACGGATATCAGGCCTGGCTGGGAGGGTGATTGCCCCCACGTGGCCTCATCTGACACCATTACCCCCTGCCCACCCCGCAGTGTGGGGAGAGGGGTGCCTCGGGACAGCAAGGAAAAGGCAGAAGTGCAGGTTTCCCACTTGGTCTTTGTTGATGGGTGTTTGGCTGGAATTGGGTGTTATTACCTAAGTTTTCTAGCTTGATACGCTGTCCTTTTTCTGGTCCTTTAGCAAGAAAGAGCAGACTTTTGGGGGGGGGGCCCTCATTTATTTTTCGTCTGAGCCCATTGGTATTTCCAGGTTGCTGGCTTCTCAAGCATCCTGCCCAGGATATATGAGGCAAAAAGAAAAACTAGGGATTTTGCTGCCATATCATCCCATAGGTCCCAAGATCCTTGGCCCATCCTTCTTTTCTCTACCTTTCAGAGTCTTTCAGTGTTTGTTTTCTATATAAAGTCTAGAGTTTTTAAGCTGTCCTTAGCAAGAGGCATAAGCAGAAGTGCCTCTAGTTCCATCTTGTCTGGAACCAGAAACCTCCCTCCCTCACCCCCATCCACGACAAAATCTCTCAACAAACTAGGTATAAAAGGGAACTTCCTCAACCTGTAAAGGGCAGCTATAAAAACCCATAGCTGACATCATACTCAGTAGTGTAAGACTGAATGCTCTCCTCCCGAAGCTGGCGACAAGGCAAGGTTGCCTGCTCTGGCCACTCCTATTCAACCTTGTGTCAGAGGGTCTAATCAATGCCATAGGCAACATAGAGAAATTAAAGGTATCCAGAGGGGAAAGGAAGAGGTAAAACCACTCTACTCATAGAAGACATGTAGAAAATCCTAAGGAATCTGCCAAAAAATTACTAGAACTAAATATTAATTTAGCAAGGTTGCAGGATTTAAGATCGAGATAACGAAAATCAATTGTATTTCTATATATTAGCAATGAAAAATCCAAAAAAGTCAAACTAAGAGAAGAATTCCCCTTACAATAGCGTCAAAAATCATGCAATACTTAGTAATCAATTTGACAAAAGTACAAGACTTGTACCCCGAAAACTACAAAATATCACTGAGAGAAATGGAAAAGATCTAAATAAATGGTATAGAACAACTGGATATCCATATGCCAAAAAAAAAAAAAAGAGGAATTTAGATCTTTATCTCACACAAACATTAACTCAAATGGATTTGGCCTAAATATAAGAACAAAAACTGTAAAAATTACAGAAGACAATGTGACCTTAGGTTAAAAAAAGATTTTAAAAATATAACACAATCCATAAAATACTATCGGATTTCACCAAATTTTAACACTTTTGCTCTTCAAAGGCAAAATACAGGAAATGCAAATACAGGCCACAGACTGGGAGAAAATATTTGCAAATCATCTATCTGATAAAGGACTTGTATCCAGACTATGTAAATGACTCTTAGAACTCATTAATAAGACAATCCCATTTAAAAATGAGCAAAAGACCTCAATAGGCACTTAGCCAAATAAGTCATATGAAAGAGTAATAAACACGTGAAAAGATGCTCGATATCATTAGTTATTAGGGAAATGCAAATTAAAACCACAGTGAGATACTGCTTTGTAACCACAAGGATGGCTAAAATTTAAAAGACTGACATTACCAAGTGTTGGCAAGGATGTGGAGAAACCAAAACCTCATACACTACCGGAAGGAAAGTAAAACTGTACAGCCAGTTTGGTGATTTCTTAAAACGTGACCTATACAGTGATCAGGTCACCCAGCAATTAGACTCCCAGGAATCTCGAGAGAAAGAACATATATCCACACAAAGACGTATACACAGATGTTCACAGCAGCATTATTCACAAGAGCCAAAACCTAGAAACAATCTAAATGTCTAGTGACTGGGGAATGGATAAACATAATGTGGTCAATCCAGACAACGGAATACTATTGAGCAATGAAAGGGAACGATGTACTGACATACGCTATAACGTGGATGAACCCCCAAAACATCGGTAAGTGAAAGAAGTTGGAACCAAAAACTGCGCATGATTCCGTGTATGTGAAATTACCAGAAAAGGTACATCTATAGGGACAGAAGGCAGATCAGCAGTTGCCTGGGGCTGGAGGTGGGAACGGAGATTGACTACGAATGGGCAGAGGGAACCTGGAAATATTCTAAAAATGGGTTGTACAATGCTATACATTTATTAAGAATCACCAAACTGTATACTTATAATGGGTGGATTTTTTCACTTAAAAATTGTGGTAAAAAACATATAACATAAAATGCACCATCTTCCTCGTTTATAAGTGTGCAGTTCGGCAGTGTTAACTATTCGCACTGTTCTGCAAACACCACCGCCAACCATCTCCAGAACTCTTTCGTCTTGCCAAACTGAACCTATACCCATTAAACACTAATTCCCATTCCCCTCCCCCAGCCCCTGGCAACCAGCATTCTGCTGCCCGTCTCTGAGAACTTGACTACTCTAGGGACCTCATACAATTAGAATTATACAGTATTTGTCTTTTTGTGACTGGCTAATTTCACTTAACGTGACGTTCTCAAGCCTCATCCATGTTGTAGCATGTGACAGAGTTTCCTTCTTTTTTAAGGGTGAATAATACGAATGGGTGAATTTTATGGTATGTAAATTATGTCTCAATAAAGCTTTTTTTTTTTTTTTTTTTTTTGCGGTACGCGGGCCTCTCACTGCCGTGGCCTCTCCCGTTGCGCAGCACAGGCTCCGGACGCGCAGGCTCAGCGGCCATGGCTCACGGGCCCAGCCGCTCCGCGGCACGTGGGATCTTCCCGGACCGGGGCACGAACCCGCGTCCCCTGCATCGGCAGGCGGACTCTCAACCACTGCGCCACCAGGGAAGCCCTAAAGCTATTTTTTAAAAAGGCAAAATTCTGGACGGTGATTCCCTCGAGAGGGGGTAGAGGCTGGAAGGGGGCATGATGCGGGGGGCGGGTCTGGGAACTGTTACTGTTCTATTTTCGGATCCGGGTGCAGGTAACCTGGGTGGGTTCATGTTATGAAAATTCATTGAGCTGTACTCTTGTGACATGTACCCTCCTCCTGTGTGTTAATCTTCAATGAAAAGTTTCATTAAGAATCCTTATTTATTCCTGTTTTGTAAATAAGTTCATTTGTATCGTTATTTTAGATTCCACATATAAGCGATATCATATGATATTTGTCTTTCTCTGTCTAACTTACTTCACTCAGTATGACAGTCTCTGGGTTCATCCATGTTGCTGCAAATGGCATTATTTCATTCTGGCAGGGGGAGGGATAAATTGGGAGACTCGGACTGACATATACACAGTACTATATATAAAATAGATAACTGATAAGGACCTACTGTGTAGCACAGGGAACTCAATACTCTGTAATGACCTATATGGGAATAGAATCTAAAAAAGAGTGGAGATATATATATACATATGTATAACTGATTCACTTTGCTGTATGGCAGAAACTAACAACATTGTAAATCAATGATACTCCAATAAAATTTTTTTTAATCCCTATTTAGACTTATTGTGAGCTATAACCTGCTTGGCAAACACAGGAGCTGTCACTATGATCTCAATGACAGTTTTGAGTTCTGAATAAACAGGTCCCCCAGGCCTGGCTGTTGGGTCCCCAGTACTCACCAGCCCCTAATTCCCATTCCACATTGGGGAGACAGTTCATGGGACTTCAACTGTGTGTTCTGAACAAAGATTCAGAATGGCCCTCCTTTCCCATCACACAGCCTGGGCGGCGGCAGCCACAGCCTCGGCACAGCTGCCCCCTGGGCGCCCACCTCCCTGGGTTCCCACCTCACCTGGTCCCCACCCAGGGCCCAGGAAAGGTGGGGCCGAGACTCACTCTGCAGCACAAGGACCACCACTTTCTCCACCGCGCCCAGCTCATTCTCCGCCAGGCACTGGTATTGTCCCGCGTCGTCCTTCTGTGGGTGGGCATGGGAGCAGGGGCGTGGCATTCAGGAGAGGAGGACGAGGGGGCGGGGAGCATCTGGGGACAGCTGGGCACAGACAGGGGCACCTGGAGCAAGACCCATCTAACCAGGAGGAGCTTAGAGCATAAACCAGCCAGGGGCCCGCAGACTCCACCAGAGGGGCTTCCATGGCTGCTTGTCAATAGAATCCAAAGAGAATCCAGCCCCTTTCACCCCTGGAACCTGGGGTGGTGACAACTCATTGCTCTAAGGGGAGCTACATGCTGCAGAAGCATGATTTAGATCCACCTCTTCCAAATTGTGTCCGTTAAAGTATTATGACTCCATGGCACATTATTAGGAATTCCTTAGAAAACGGGTTTTGTGTTGGAGCAAGTTTGGGAAACACTGAGGTAGAGGAGAACAGGTTTCAGCACTGCAGGCTCCCTGGGGCTTTTATTGTGCGAGCGGGCACTTCCAGTCTTCCAGAGGGGGAGGGTTTGCAGCACTTCCTGGCCTTGGTGATAGGGAAGTTTCTTCCCAGGATATCCACTGACCATGGCAGTGATGCAACTCAGGAAGAATGCTGGCTCAGATTCGATTCCAGGGGCAGCACCACCATGAGATGGAGCTGGGGCAGCCTGAGGCCACTGTCCACGCCCAGAAGATAATATCCCGGAGGCCACTCCCAAGGGACTGTCAGCGGGCAGCACGGCATGCAATTAAGAGTATACATTTGGGCATCAGTCCGAGATGGGACCGAATCCGGGCTCCACTGTTCACCATGTCTCTGGAGCCTCAGTTTCCCCATCTCTAAAACGGGGATAATAACGATAAGATTGTTGTAAGCATCAAAGGAAATCATGCTCCCTAAATGCGAGGCACGGTGCCTGGTCCACAGCAAATACTCAGGTCACGGCAACCCTTACTGCTGCTGCTGCCGCTGCTGCCTTTACCAGTCTGAGACAGGCTCCAAGATGGGCAAGATCAAGGACCCCTAAGATGAGTCCTTGACATCATCGAACTGTGGAATTCTGCAGGGCCACTGGGACTTGGGACACAGAAGGGAAGGTAAGCAGGGGCTGCCCCCGAGCTCAAGGCTTTGGAAATGGCGTGGAGTAGGAATCAGGAGACCTGGGCTGGGGTCCTGCCTCAGGTGCTTACTGGCTGTGGGCCTCTCTGACCCTCAGTGTCTTCATCTGTAAAATGAGGCACTCTTATCCGCTTACTCTGCTCCATGGGGTTGTTATTAGTAACATATATTGGCATTACTGAGGGACCAATCACTCTTAAGTACCTGGTGTGGGTCATCTCACTGATTTCTCACTATAAATCTATGAGGTAGAACAATTATTAGCCCCATTGAATGGATGAGGTAATCGAGGCACAGAGAAGTTAAGCCACTGGCTGGAGGTCACCCTAGTTAGTCAGGCGAGGATCTCTGGGTACAGGCAGGAAAATGCTTTGTAGACTGTAGAGGGTGGTGCCAACCTAAAGAACCGTCTTGGATAATCAGACAAAGTGGAGGGTTGTCCCAGGTGGCCCCAGCCCAGGCCCCGCCTTGCCTCGGTCCTCCAGATGGTCAACGAGCCATTCTGCAGCCTGTGCCGGAGCCGGCTTCCCTGCAGCAGAAGGCCATCTTTGATCCAGTGGATGTTGGGTGCTGGGTCTCCACGGACCACACAGTCCAGCCGGACGCTGCCCCCAACGGGTTCCACCAGGTAGGAAAAAGCCTCCCCTTGTAGGACAGGAGCCTCTGCACAAGGTGACAGTGGACAAGGAGTGAGAAAGGAGGTTTCCTTCAGGCTAAAATTCCCATAAATCCATCCCCAAAAGCCTGCCAGACAGACCCCAGGAACCTATGGAGGTTCCTGCTGGCTCAGCACAGCTGTGTAGAGTCAATACATCTGGGATGGCATACAGCTTCCATGTCGCAGGTCAAGTGAACTAGACTGGCAGTGGCTGCCAGGAACACTGTGCTGAGAAGGATTTGAAGTTGAGTGGGAATAGTGCTATGATTGATTAGTGATGCCTGAGACAGGCACAGGAGGGGAGAAAGTGTATGCGTGTCATACACTCGCGCTCAGAGACGGATTAGCCCAGCGGCAGGGTACTTTGGAAAACAAGGACTACACAATCATTAGGACACCTCTGTTGGACACAGCAACACTAAGACATCCCTGATTCTCATTTCATGCAACTCTTAAACCACTCTTGGATGCCCTGCGCTGGTTTTCATCCCTGCCGGTTTCCTGAGGTTGAATCTACCAACAGTACAGTTGTATCCTGGTGCCTTGGGCAGCTCATTCCCCTCCATCGAGCCCCACCCTCCCATCCTAAAGTTGGACATACAAGTCACAGTGACATGAGGGTTACTGTGCAGGGCTGTGGGGAGCAACCGGCAGGCTGGCGAGATTCACGCATTGTTTGCCAGGGTACCTTGGCCCCCATCCCCCTCCCGCATTGACATCATCCAGCTGAGGGCAGTGCTTCAGGTCGATGAGTCAGATCTCAGTTCTCCCTACAGCCAGTCATCTGGGGAGGGTAAAAAATACTGATGTCGAGGCCTCACCTTTACTGAGTCAGGGGTAGAATCTGGGCCTCGGTATTTTATAGTCCCCCAGGAGATCCTAATGCCCAGCCAGGGTGGAGAGGTACTAGTTCAGAGATTAGGAGGCCAGTTTCTTAGGAAAACCACTAGGTTGGGTCAGCAGAGGTCTGGAGAAAGACCACGTGGTCACTCCCTACCCTTCACGTGGACGAAACTGACGGCCTGCACTCGGTCCACTCTGTTCTCGGCCCAGCACGCGTAGGTCCCGCTGTCCTCTCTGGTGACTGCCATCCGCTGCAGTGTGCTGCCCCCGTCCTGCTCGGACACCCCCTCTGTGGCAGAGAAAGAGACGCCCCAGGGGGCTCTGAGCTCAGGGTGCCAGGGACCTCCTGCCCTGAACACTTAACTCAGGCCTCAGTATCCAACAGGTGCTTCATAAAGGCACAAAGCATCCCCTCCCTGCTGGAAGCCTAAGCAAGTGGGATGCTGTCGTGGCAGGCACAGGATCAGATGGTGAGGATGAGGTTGAAGACCTGCCTTTTCTCATTTTCAAGTCCACACCATGAGTATGAGTGGCCAAGGGTAGGTCTTCAGGGGCCTATTAACATGTGGCACTTATAGAGATATTGTCACGAGTTACATATAGATGGATGCTATATTTTTAAATTAATTTTTAGGGGGGCTGTACCACACTGCATGAGGGATCTTATTTCCCTGACCAGGAATCGAACCCGTGCCCCCTGCAGTGGAAGCGCAGAGTCTTAACCACTGGACCACCAGGGAAGTCCCTAGATGGATGCTATTAACAGCCTTTGTTTTCCCTGTAATCCTTAGACAGTGCCCCTACACCAGGAATAAGGACAAGTGCTACACAGATGGGGCATTTACTTGGGCGAGGCCTTGCCAAGGCCTCAGGACCCCTGTTATCTCTATTTCAAGATGAAGAGCTGGCCTCAGAGAGGCTGAATCTCTCTCCTGATCTCTCTGCCCAGGAAGCAGTGAGGTTGAGGCAAAGCCTTCTGCACAGGTGTGTAAAGGTGGAGCACTCGTTTCCCAGCACCTGGACTTGGGTACAGGAGGATGTGAAAGTATCACTTTGCAGTGGAGGAGACTTAGCAGCTCATCCATTCGGCAGACATTTACTGAGTACCTACTATATACACCACAGGGCCTGTGCAGGCCTTGGACCTCCCTAAACGTCACTGGGGACCCAGGTGAGAGGAGAGAGCCCCCCATGAATGGAGTGTGTTGGGGGGCCCACAATGGGAGCAGCAGCGCTAGGCTGGAGCACAGGCCCCTCTCCTGGCCCTGAGGTCTCCAGGCTTGAGTCTTTTTCACAGGTGGCTTCTTGCTGGGTCTGACGTGTGACTGGTCACATAGGGCCACATGTGTGTTTGCCCTGTGCTCCAACGCAGGGCCAAGTCTGGAGACCCAGAACCCACAGGCTGACTGGTACCGTCTTCCTCTTCACCGGGTTGGGTCACCCCACCCCGCCCACCCTCTTCAACCTCCCAGCGTCCTGGGTCTCTGTCCCACCTGCCCCCAGCAGGCCCAGACCTGTGACCGGTTGGTTGTTGACAGTCCAGCCTATTCGGGGCGTAGGGCTGCCACGGGCCGCACAGTGAAGCCACAGCCTGTCCCCAAGGTTCAGGCTGCGGTCCCCAGGCAGGCTGGTGAAGACAGGCGGTGCCAAGATGGCGAGGTGCATGCGACGGCGGGCGCGGCCCACGGCATTCTCGGCCGTGCAGGTGTAGATGCCAGCATCCTGGCTCTGTGGGCAAAGGGAGGGGTCAGCCTGAGAACTGCCCCCATCCCAACATGGGCCAGAATGCCCCCGCGGACCTGCTCCCTGGCAGGTTCCCGTGGACCATCCAGCCCAGAGAGGCAAAGTGACTTGCCCAAGGTCACACAGCTAGCAAACAGCTCGGCTTCACCACTGCACCTCCCTGCAGCCTTCCTATGGCTATGCGCTTTGATGAAATACAATTTATATTTTAAGGCAGTACCAGAAAAATTAAACACGAAATTCTCTGTCTTTCTGGGCCTCCTCCTTCCATCCCTAACGTGCGGTGTGTACCTGCATTACACATTAACCAGAGCTCCTCAAGGACGGGTGCGCCTGCTCAGCTGTAAAGATCTTTTTTTTTCCTTTCCTCTGACGCCAGCAATGTAACTTCTTAAAAGAATAGCGTTCCTTCCCAGCTCTGTAAGGGGTCATGGTGACTCGCTGTTCACTTTGTACCTCTTACCCGGACTGTGTGTCTTTGGTGAACTTTATGTAAAATAAGAGTATGTCATTCTGATGTATGATTCTTTGTCT